>NC_085136.1:203109436-203134436 GCF_035046485.1 Aedes albopictus | reverse complement strand
GGCGGTATGCCTTGCGAGCGTACGACCACCGCAGGACTCTAATAAAAGATAAGCGCGACAATACTGTTTTAGGACATACATGTTTTAGTCCCATACAAAATGTATGGATAAATGTTCGCCATTTTCTAGTCTTCTGATTATGAATATATAGCCCAAATACTAATCATTTTGAAAGAAAAGGTACATGAAAATACGATAATAATCGAGATTTTGAGACCGTGTGCATATCGGTGTCCTTATCAGGGAGGACATGGGGTGCATCGAAATGCGCGACATACGCAGGACTGCCAGGATGGCCTCTATGGTCAATTGACTGCGCGCGTGGGACTGTTCCACCAAAGGAATGTGGACCCATAAGTTGATACAGAGGGTAGATAGTTGGATTAATAGGCGCCATGGGGAAGTAACATTTCACCTGACACAGGTCCTTTCGGGCCATGGTTGCTTTCGACAGTATCTACACCGTTTCGGACATGCGGATTCTCCCGAATGCCCTGTTTGTCATGGTTCAGAGGAAATGGCGGAACAGGTTTTGTTCGTGTGCTCGCGTTTTCGCACAATGCGTGACCGCATGCTCGCCACATGCGGGGAGGACAACTTTGGACAATCTTGTCCAGAGGATGTGTAGGTATGAGTTTGGCTGGAATGCCGTTTCAACGGCTATCACCCATATCGTCTGGGAGCTACAGAGGAGGTGGCATGTGTACTCGGAGAATGGCTAGTTCAGATGCGGTACAAGAGGTGGTCTAGGGGTTCGGAGTCGGGTTTGTAGGTCATGCCGGTGCCCTATGGTCGAAATCGACCCTTACAGCGATTAAGTGGCCACGGAGAGGAAGTCCTGGTGGCGTCGGTCTACTGAATTGGATCCGAGCCCGCGGTTGCAAAGGCCGGGGCAGGTAGGGATCCTGCCAAGGGGCCTGCAACTCTAAACTTTCACATGTATGACAAAATACTAGAAAATACTACGGCAATACTTTCGGATAAGCATGCCGGTTGCTTTGATTTGTGTAGATATATGAGCCAAGCATTTTGGTAAGCTGTCAAAACGAATTGGTTTGGCTAAACAAGAGGATACAGCTTGGATACAGCAATTCATTATTTTCAATTGGTTGGAGAAGGATGATAATGTCCATCGGAATCTGGGAATACCTGCATATTAAAACTTTACTTAATGTTATTTAATAGACGTGCTGTTATTGACTCCTGGACAAAGATCAAGAGCAATGAGAGTAGGATACTTGTAGAAGAATGGATGAATCTGCTGCAGATTGAAATAAGATTTTTTGCCCGCAGTTTGTTAATTTTAATCAGCAAAAATATGATGGCAGATTGGAGTTCTCTCTCTCTTCTTGGCGTAACTTCCTCATTGGGACAAAGCCTGCATCTCAGCTTAGTGTTCTATGAGCACTTCCACAGTTATTAACTGAGAGCTTCCTCTGCCAATGACCATTTTGCATGCGTATATCGTGTGGCAGGCACGAAGATACTTAATGCCCAAGGAAGTCAAGGAAATTTCCTTTACGAATAGATCCTGGACCGGCCGGGAATCGAACCCGTCACCCTCAGCATGGTCATGCTGAATACCCGTGCGTTTACCGCCTCGGCTATATGGGTCCTTGGGCAGATTGGAGTTGTAGACCGTCAAACGAAATGAAATAATCACATAGGTCATTGAACAATTTATTGTTGTTTATTGTTCTCTTTTTAGAAATCTGAATGAATAGAACCACGTGCAAATTTTATTCGCTTGTCGCCATGACTGGTTACATACTTTTGAAGTCAATTTTCAACCGCTCTAGCTGACTATCACTCGTACTCCTAGCACTAATAAGCCGATGCAGGTGCAGGTGCTGGAGCTGGATTTGTAAAAAGATTAGGGTGCCTGTACCAGTTATCGCATTACCTAAGGAAAACTACTTCTACAAAAATAAGAAGAAGACCGACGAATGTCGTCGATACGTCGATAGTAAAAATATAAAATCTGAGCCAAACCCACTTTTACTATTTATTACGGTGTGTGCCAATGATAGGAACCCTGTACCAGTTATGAACATACTTTTTAATTTCGGTTCCACTTCGCACTATTTACATGCATTCCTTATGGGATTTGCCATAACTGGTACACTATGGCGAAATAGGGTGCAAGGAAGCCGAAATTTTAAGGAAAATGATTTATTTCTATCATAATTTGAGCAAAATGTCAAATTTGAATGAGTGCAATCATCTTTTATGAACGTGTTCCATTGTTCACATATTTTTTCTTCATGATTTGCATCGTTAAAGGTTGAAAATCAACTATGGCGAATTTGAGGTACTATAGCCATAACTGGTACACTGAGCCTACCCATTTTCTTTTTTTTCCGGGATCTATTTTGAAGTTAAGACGTCAGTCCCGCTCAACCCGCATTCAACGTTACTCGTTTGCCAACGGTCATGTGTGCATCTGCATTCCAACTAGTGTTGTTCATCCATGTAAATCCTTTTCTTTCCGTGATGTCGTCAATCGCTACAGAAAAAAGAACCTCCTAGTACGGCCTCTCTTGGAGTTTGATTCGCAGCATAACTTGATTTCCCGATTGAACTGTTACGAAGCGTTGCACAATCAATGAACCAATCGAATAGATATCCTGCAGTAACGTTGGCATTGCGTTGGGAAATGTCTTTGAATCTCCTTCCAAATAATTGATCTTCAGTTTGCGAAGACCAGTCGACAGCGACGACAACAACTCTGAGAACTGTTTTTCGTATGGACGTTGCTATGGACGCAAGGCATGCTTTGCTCACACTAAAAAATACTAGCGATACTACTGGTATACTTGAGCAAGAAATACTAGAAAGTTTGGAGTTGCAGGCCCCTTGGATCCTGCTGTCAGCAACCTTCTGCTGCATCTGATGCAACTGCGAAACAGTTGAGCGGGAAACTGGCTAAGCGCCAGCATGCTACCGTGATGGACTCTCCAAAGCGAGTCATCGATGTTCGTTACTGCAGCCTATGCAGCCAACCTTGCGGGTGTGATGTGCACAAGCCCCTCTCTGAAGCAATGCCTTCTTGGTGGTTCCGGAGAGACGAAGGGTTTGGCGACCATATAAATGTGTTTAATGGGTCGAGGAGAGAGTAGTCCTGGCTTTTACCTTTGTTGTAGAACCCTTAGGCCTTAACCCCACACTACCCGAACCAGGGTTCCTGATTTCCACTTTTCATCTTCTTCCCCATTCGAAGACAGTCAGCAGCGAACGGTTGTCGCTTGAGTTCGTGTGTGTGCTTGTCAGCGACGACAGCAAACTCCGGCGAACGGTGGGAAGCCACACTTGGAAATGGATCTATGACATTTCGTCGAAAGACATTTGGTCGAATGACGTTTGGTCGAATGACATTTGGTCGAAAGTACATTTGGTCGAACGGACGTTTGGTCGAATGGACATTTGGTCGAAACCCATATTATGGAGTAGGAAACATATGACATTTAGTCGAACGGACAATTCGTCGAATGGACATCTGGTCGAAAGGCACTAACTGATGAAAAGACACTAGACCAGTCGAAGACAAAAACCGCTAGATAAGAGTTATGTGCTTAGCAGGTAGTGCAGTCCGCGCACTGTTGTATTTTCGACTTCAGCTTGAGGAGGTACGTTCCGAATACCCAATAGGGAGGTGCGTACCCAAGGTGGTAGCCATGTAGGCCTGCTTTAAACCGTAACCTACAAGAAAAAGCAAAACTAGAGAATGAATTGATTTAACGGCAACAGACCAAGCAACGATTTAAGGATAACGATTGGAAAATCAAATCTTGGAACGTGAGAACTTTAATTCCACCCATACGTCTTGCGCACATGGCCCGTGAACTGCAGAATGTCGACGTTAATGAGGCTACTATTCGCAGATCAGCGGAAAAAACTTTCGTTGAACCTGTCATTGGAAAACTTTCATTCCGTTGCCAATAATATTGCTCTGCGGCTTGTAGCATCCGCTGCTAGAGCAATGCAAATCAGTAGTTACATATTTACTTCGTAGGTGAGAAAGTTCAAACACACACCTAGCGATACCCGAATGATACTTGCTTGCAGATTGATACTACCGTAAGAGGATAACTTGAAAATAGTGATGCATTTGAACTCGTTCAAGTTTAAATTCGGCACGCTGCGATCAGAAATATTTGAAAATTCTTCAGTTGGAACGCGAGCGAGCTCTACATAACTACATTCGCAAAATGCCTGCATGATACCCTGGTATCCTCAAAACAGAAATGGTTATATATCCGCCATTTTTTTCGATTTGAATAATTTTGGGATTCGATCTTTTATTGGGAGCATTTCCGAGTGAACCGGATTGATTACTGTGGTTTTCGGAAAATCCAGATTTTCAATAACATGTTCGGCATGTCAGCTATAATAACCAGTGCTGGGAATGGTAACAGTAGTTTGCTTGAATTTGATGAATGTATCGCTGGCTCTTCGATCCGGCAAAAAAAATTTTGTATCGATATAGTAGGCGATCCAAAAAATTGCTACAGTAGCAACTTCAACGCGGGAGCTCCAAGTGAGTTTCATTGAAATTCATTTATCGTATTTAGCGTTCCTCATCAGGGCCATCGTCAATCAGACCCGACGACACACTCCCGGAAGCCCGTTTGTTGCATCGTTAACCACTGTGTTAGGAGGCATGTCGCGTTCGGAACATTGACACCTTATCAACAGCAGCTTCTATTTCGAGCAGCTTCGATACTGCAATTTATTATCATTATTAGCTAAAGTTTTTATTACAATTTCATTACATATTAAACTTACAAAATAGTATCGGTTCGCGGGACAAACAACTCTCCTAACACAGTGCACTCTCCTCGTAGTTCCTATCGGACTCACGGACAAAATTACACTGCCGAATCACCGTATCTCACTGCAATAGGCAGCTCCGATCGAATCCTCGATACTTTAGTTTCAGGGTTGCCAGGTCCACTAAGCACGAAACGTAATGCGAGTATTCGTAACATTCCCCCCCGTGGAACTGGTAACAAACTGATCTTCCAAACCTCGAATGTGAAATAGTGTTGATACGATGTTCCATGTGAGTACTCATTAAGGTTTGCGAAACAGTAAACTTCATCCAGATGGCAGCACCATACCTCCGTATATGCCTTTGTAGTAGGCACGGGTGAAACAAAGTGGCTCCATCCACTGCTCCGGAATTATAATTTCTGCTGCAAAGCCTGTCCCATATTAGTCGGATCATCATTCTCCTCTTCCGTGCTGGTGATTGTATGCATTGATGAGCTCCATTCAAATCATTCAAACGATAACCACCGGGATCGAACAACAACGGTTTCAAACGATGATGTTTGCTTTGCTTACTACCGCGCATGCATTGTTTTTCGTTCCCCATAGGATACGGCACTCGGTCAGCTACCTGATCTGCGTCGTCGTAGTTTACACAGACCCCGTAAGCGAAGCACTGCACAAAGTTGATAGTTGTTTTTCTGGGATTGATGTCGTAGACTCGGTCGTAGATTATTTCATTCTTTGGAATTGAATAACGTGTCTGCTTCTTCCCCAGCTTGTGTAAAGCTGACGTCATAGATTGTATGCTCACAAACGAAACAGCTGTTGGAGAACCAGCTGATAGCATTTCGGTGATCTCTCTGCGCTCTTGATGAGATATAGACTCTAGATCGCCGTTGATAGCGCTTTGTGAAACAGTAGATGGCTTCGACAAGAGTTTTGTTTGCGAAGATGTTTCGGGAGAGTCGGCATTTTTCGGATCCACTGCTCTCGTGCAGTACTTTTTCGGCTGGGTTTTATCACTTGAAGGAATCGATTCCACCATCGCTCCATTGCTGACTTCACACCCACTGTTTTGCCGTAGTATTGCTTTCCGCTGAGCGCTGAAATCCGAATTAAGTTTCTGTACGGCTCTTTTGAATTCCTCTTCAATATTCGCAATCTCTTGATCATAATACTGTTCCATACGCTTAACTCTTTCTGCGTGTTCCTTCCGCCATAACTTATTCTTCTCTTCAAGAAGGGAAAGTTCTCGCAACGTACAGTCCATGGCGGAAGGCTTGTGGTGGATGGATTATTTTTATCGAAGTTTGTTAGGAGGCATGTCGCGTTCGGAACATTGACACCTTATCAACAGCAGCTTCTATTTCGAGCAGCTTCGATACTGCAATTTATTATCATTATTAGCTAAAGTTTTTATTACAATTTCATTACATATTAAACTTACAAAATAGTATCGGTTCGCGGGACAAACAACTCTCCTAACACAGTGCACTCTCCTCGTAGTTCCTATCGGACTCACGGACAAAATTACACTGCCGAATCACCGTATCTCACTGCAATAGGCAGCTCCGATCGAATCCTCGATACTTTAGTTTCAGGGTTGCCAGGTCCACTAAGCACGAAACGTAATGCGAGTATTCGTAACATTCCCCCCCGTGGAACTGGTAACAAACTGATCTTCCAAACCTCGAATGTGAAATAGTGTTGATACGATGTTCCATGTGAGTACTCATTAAGGTTTGCGAAACAGTAAACTTCATCCAGATGGCAGCACCATACCTCCGTATATGCCTTTGTAGTAGGCACGGGTGAAACAAAGTGGCTCCATCCACTGCTCCGGAATTATAATTTCTGCTCCAAAAAGCTGCTTTCAATTTGTGTGTATTCGTGCTGCAGAAAGTTCCACTCCCCAACAAACTTCAATGGTTATGGTATCTCACCTGAGCTGCCAAATGTTCCCGAGAGGGAAACCAGGTTTTTAGAGCAGCTCAAGTTTTTTGTAGCAACGCTTAAACTGTGGAATTTATTAACAAAAAAAACAATTAGCACAATTGACAACACAAACTTAATTACTAACAACTTACAATTAAGTGGTTTCCTCTGCCACGACTTCTTTCTACTCTTCAATTATGGCTGGTTTAAGTTAGGTGCTGTTACCCTAAATTGGAGGATTGTTGCGTGGATGCTAGTGGAATCACAAACGGTTCGAAATGGTGAACTTATTTTGCATAGTTTCTCTTTTCATGCATCTACTTACAATAGTAACCACTTGCACGGTAAGTTTTGGTTATTTCTCCTTGTTTCAGGTGTCACCAGGTATCGTTAATTGCACACCTGGGAAAGTAGACAGGTAAGTATTTACACTATTTTTCTGGCCAAATTCACACGTTTTCACTATACATGTTTACTTACGGATTCTACCCACTAATTTCCCACACTCTTATCCTGTTTTAAGTTTTCAACACACTTCCAACCACTAATTATTTGGCGCGATAAAATTCAACTTATTTGCAGAACTATCGATCCAGTTTGTATACAATGGCGAAACTGTAGTTCGGCTCTTGTTTGTTTATCGCTTGCTCTATCAATCTATCGCTTATTTACTCTCATCTTACCTCTATTTTACCTACCACTACTAACGCGCAAGAACTGTCATGCTGCAATTATGCTCATGTTAGACTGGTCCATTTTTAGACCGGTTCAAAAAAAAACCTTAGTTGCGGCGTCGCAACACCCCAGCCCGTAACATCCGGCATTTCCGGATTTACATTACTTAACGCCGCAAGCTTCACTACGTCTTGTCTCTGCACTTTACCATCTACGTCCTCACGTTGGTCTATCGAGATTGTCCGTCTGAGACCATGATTACCGCAACGTTGAAGATCCATCTAGAACACTTCCGGGGTTTCCCGTCGACCACGAATAATTGCACTCGTCGACCGCCTGCTGAATTGAACCACTGCCAGCCGCTTCCGCTAGTGTCGTTGGCAGAATTTCGCCCGACAATTTGCGCCCCTCATCGAGCGCGCGCATCACCACACACTTCTCCTTTCGCCCATCGATTTTGACTTCCTCTGGTTTTGCGCCACTTGCGACGAGCTTTCTCGACGGCCGCTTTTCCTCGTACAGCTGCGGCAACAACTCGCCGCGGTGCCTCGTCGAAAAGCGAGCCGAAAACGCTGATCCCCACTTGGATCCCTGATCGCTCCTAGGACTCTCTCCTTCGCTATCAAATGCGTCGGTGTCGTCGGTTTTGCCTTTTCCAGGCACCGTCGAGCTTCCGGCGAGTTGATCATCCCGTTTCGGATTTCGAACCCGCCTATTTTGTTGTTCAGCCTGTCTTCTTGCGTTCGGGACGAGAACCGCCATGTTCGTGGCGATTTTTCCAGATCTGTCCGGATGACGACACGTTGTAATTTCTTGTCTCCGGGTCTTCGACAGCGATTCGGCTTCGCAGCGATCGCCGACGAGTTGGGTGGTTCGCTCTCTTATTCGCTGGGCCCATTTCTTCGCTACGGTGCCCCGTGAAATTGTCACCACTGATTCTTTCGACGCAAAATAACTCTCGGGTGGCAGATCCTCGTTTGTTACCTGCCGGTGGTAACCGAGATAGTTGTCGGCCGCCGCTGGGGTTTGTTGTCGCGGCCCATAGACCGTCCATCCTAGTTTGGTGCAAACAGCAATCGGTTCCATTGGCGTACCCACCTTAGCTTCTACCGGTACGAACGCGTGGATGTTGTTCACACCAATCAGCAACTGCGGTTGTCCGTCGTACGATTCGATGGGCAGCCCTCGCATGTGCTCGTACTGTGCTGCAAACTCCTCAGAATCCAACCTTTGATGTGGCAGCATCAATTTGTCCACCGTGTGCACTGTGTGCAACAGCATCTTACCGCCGGCAGCAGCGCCTGTTCCCGACGCCCACAGACTCATTCTTCGGGAATCCTCCACTCTCGACGTGTTTCCCGTCCACCGGATGGTCAATCGCTCTTGTACTCCGACCGCGCCCAGACGGTCGGCGAGCTTTTTCTCCACTAGCGTGACGGATGCTCCTTCGTCCAGGAACGCCAACACGGAAACTGTTCTGCCTCCGCAGTGCAGCTGTACCGGAACGATCCGGAACAAGACCGTGCAGTTTGTCCTTATGGGTGCACTCAGCCCGACCGTGTTTCCGACCGGATGCATGAGTGAGTTGTGGAACTCTCTGCAGTCGCCGATGTTGCAGCGGATTTTCAATTTGCACTGCCCGTCGTGCTCGTTGAGGCAGACATGGCATAACTTCTCGTGCGTCACCAGCTTCAAACGCTCATCGTACCGCAACTTCTTGAAATCCGCGCAGTGCTGCAGACGATGATCCTTGGATTGGCACATCTTGCACGGTTTCAGCTTACTCTCTTCACTTGTGTTGTAGGTCGAACTGCTGGCTTCGCAGTGACAGTATAGCCCAGCCTCATTCGAACTCTCCTCTTCGGATTGGGAATCTGATTCGGACGATGGCGGTGGGTTGAACTCCGCGTCAACATTAGCTTCGCAGGCATCTGCCACGATGTCCATCAGGAAATCCGTCAGCGTCCTCAAGGTTGTTTCCCCTCGACCTCGCCGGTAATGAACCCACTCACGCTTTTCCCGATCCGGCAGCTTGGCAACCAGCGACTTTATCAGCAGCGGGTTGACGAGGTGTTGCCGTAGATCCGCTGCCTCCAGATGGCCGCAGAGTTGCTCCACTGTGTTTCCGAATGGAACAAAACTCCTCAGATTGTCCGGCCTCGGGGGTTCCAGCCGATTCACCTTGTCCAGCAGGCATTGAAGCAGTTGTTCCGGGCGGCCGAAGTGCCGTCGCAGCTTCTCGATGACCTGCGGAATGGTTTCGGGAAGTAGCAACTGCCCGGACACCAGCTCGAGAGCGTCGCCTTCCAGGGCTTCCTGTAGGCGCATCAAGTTCTCGTGGTTCATGTAACCGCAGACATCGTTGGACACTTTGTAGGCCGCGTAGAACAATGGCCATTGCGCTGGTTTGCCGGAGAATTTTGGGAGTTTGTACGTTAACCCCATCCTCGCGGCCAGCTGGGCCTTCGTCGGTCCGGTCTGCTGCTTCCCCAGCCCGTTTTGGCTGACACTGCCCACTTTCTTGCACGTCTTCCTTGGAACGCTTTTTCTCGCCCTGGCTTCCATGGGAGAATCCGAACTCTGGGTTGACAGATCGGAATCGTCGGAGCTTTCGTCGCCCTCGTCTTCCCCGTCGGTGCTCTCGTAGTCTCGCGTTGGCTTCTTCACGTTCGCCTTTCCCCGCTTCAACACGTTTTTGTTGATTTTGCCGGAAGGACTCGCTCGCGAAACGTCCTTGACTACTTTCGGCGCCGGCTTCGACTTTTGACTCGAAAGTTCCGCTAGCTCCTCATCCATGGCCGCCATTTGCATCTCAAAGGACGGTTCTCTGTTCGCCTTCAGCCGCTGAATCTGCTCCTTCTTCTTCTGGAGCATCTCCACTCGCCATGCCCTTTGTTCTTCTTCTTCTTCAGCGCGCATCTGCAGCTCCAACTCCGTCTTTCGCTGCTCGAACGCACGCTGCATCTCCCTTTCCTTTTTCTGCAGCAGTAGCTCCGCCTCCATCTCCTCGTACTGTCGCTTCTGCTTCTCTTCTAGCGCTCGCACCTTCGCTTCCACGCTAGACGAAACTAGGCGAGAGCTGACGCTGGATTTGTCAGACTCGTTGCCGTTTTTCCGGGTGCGAGCCTGCTTCTTGGCGTCTTTCTGCTTCTGCTGGTACTCCTGGGCCTTCTCCTGGCAGGCCTTGTTTTGGCAGTACCACTTCTTCGGCAGTTTGCCCTCCTCGATGCCCACGCAACGGATGTGGAACCATCCCGAGCATCCGTCACAGCCGACCATCACTTCGTCGCGCGTAGATGGGCCACAGATGGCGCACGGAGTCGCCGTGAGGTCCATGATGGTTTGGTCGTGGGTGGATTCTGCATCGGAAGCCATCTTGCTGCAGGTTTTCACTCCTCACTTGACACAACTTCGGGGAAGTCACTTCGCGGGTGTCACTTAATTTTTAAGAATGTTCCCGAGAGGGAAACCAGGTTTTTAGAGCAGCTCAAGTTTTTTGTAGCAACGCTTAAACTGTGGAATTTATTAACAAAAAAAAAAACAATTAGCACAATTGACAACACAAACTTAATTACTAACAACTTACAATTAAGTGGTTTCCTCTGCCACGACTTCTTTCTACTCTTCAATTATGGCTGGTTTAAGTTAGGTGCTGTTACCCTAAATTGGAGGATTGTTGCGTGGATGCTAGTGGAATCACAAACGGTTCGAAATGGTGAACTTATTTTGCATAGTTTCTCTTTTCATGCATCTACTTACAATAGTAACCACTTGCACGGTAAGTTTTGGTTATTTCTCCTTGTTTCAGGTGTCACCAGGTATCGTTAATTGCACACCTGGGAAAGTAGACAGGTAAGTATTTACACTATTTTTCTGGCCAAATTCACACGTTTTCACTATACATGTTTACTTACGGATTCTACCCACTAATTTCCCACACTCTTATCCTGTTTTAAGTTTTCAACACACTTCCAACCACTAATTATTTGGCGCGATAAAATTCAACTTATTTGCAGAACTATCGATCCAGTTTGTATACAATGGCGAAACTGTAGTTCGGCTCTTGTTTGTTTATCGCTTGCTCTATCAATCTATCGCTTATTTACTCTCATCTTACCTCTATTTTACCTACCACTACTAACGCGCAAGAACTGTCATGCTGCAATTATGCTCATGTTAGACTGGTCCATTTTTAGACCGGTTCAAAAAAAAACCTTAGTTGCGGCGTCGCAACACCCCAGCCCGTAACATCCGGCATTTCCGGATTTACATTACTTAACGCCGCAAGCTTCACTACGTCTTGTCTCTGCACTTTACCATCTACGTCCTCACGTTGGTCTATCGAGATTGTCCGTCTGAGACCATGATTACCGCAACGTTGAAGATCCATCTAGAACACTTCCGGGGTTTCCCGTCGACCACGAATAATTGCACTCGTCGACCGCCTGCTGAATTGAACCACTGCCAGCCGCTTCCGCTAGTGTCGTTGGCAGAATTTCGCCCGACAATTTGCGCCCCTCATCGAGCGCGCGCATCACCACACACTTCTCCTTTCGCCCATCGATTTTGACTTCCTCTGGTTTTGCGCCACTTGCGACGAGCTTTCTCGACGGCCGCTTTTCCTCGTACAGCTGCGGCAACAACTCGCCGCGGTGCCTCGTCGAAAAGCGAGCCGAAAACGCTGATCCCCACTTGGATCCCTGATCGCTCCTAGGACTCTCTCCTTCGCTATCAAATGCGTCGGTGTCGTCGGTTTTGCCTTTTCCAGGCACCGTCGAGCTTCCGGCGAGTTGATCATCCCGTTTCGGATTTCGAACCCGCCTATTTTGTTGTTCAGCCTGTCTTCTTGCGTTCGGGACGAGAACCGCCATGTTCGTGGCGATTTTTCCAGATCTGTCCGGATGACGACACGTTGTAATTTCTTGTCTCCGGGTCTTCGACAGCGATTCGGCTTCGCAGCGATCGCCGACGAGTTGGGTGGTTCGCTCTCTTATTCGCTGGGCCCATTTCTTCGCTACGGTGCCCCGTGAAATTGTCACCACTGATTCTTTCGACGCAAAATAACTCTCGGGTGGCAGATCCTCGTTTGTTACCTGCCGGTGGTAACCGAGATAGTTGTCGGCCGCCGCTGGGGTTTGTTGTCGCGGCCCATAGACCGTCCATCCTAGTTTGGTGCAAACAGCAATCGGTTCCATTGGCGTACCCACCTTAGCTTCTACCGGTACGAACGCGTGGATGTTGTTCACACCAATCAGCAACTGCGGTTGTCCGTCGTACGATTCGATGGGCAGCCCTCGCATGTGCTCGTACTGTGCTGCAAACTCCTCAGAATCCAACCTTTGATGTGGCAGCATCAATTTGTCCACCGTGTGCACTGTGTGCAACAGCATCTTACCGCCGGCAGCAGCGCCTGTTCCCGACGCCCACAGACTCATTCTTCGGGAATCCTCCACTCTCGACGTGTTTCCCGTCCACCGGATGGTCAATCGCTCTTGTACTCCGACCGCGCCCAGACGGTCGGCGAGCTTTTTCTCCACTAGCGTGACGGATGCTCCTTCGTCCAGGAACGCCAACACGGAAACTGTTCTGCCTCCGCAGTGCAGCTGTACCGGAACGATCCGGAACAAGACCGTGCAGTTTGTCCTTATGGGTGCACTCAGCCCGACCGTGTTTCCGACCGGATGCATGAGTGAGTTGTGGAACTCTCTGCAGTCGCCGATGTTGCAGCGGATTTTCAATTTGCACTGCCCGTCGTGCTCGTTGAGGCAGACATGGCATAACTTCTCGTGCGTCACCAGCTTCAAACGCTCATCGTACCGCAACTTCTTGAAATCCGCGCAGTGCTGCAGACGATGATCCTTGGATTGGCACATCTTGCACGGTTTCAGCTTACTCTCTTCACTTGTGTTGTAGGTCGAACTGCTGGCTTCGCAGTGACAGTATAGCCCAGCCTCATTCGAACTCTCCTCTTCGGATTGGGAATCTGATTCGGACGATGGCGGTGGGTTGAACTCCGCGTCAACATTAGCTTCGCAGGCATCTGCCACGATGTCCATCAGGAAATCCGTCAGCGTCCTCAAGGTTGTTTCCCCTCGACCTCGCCGGTAATGAACCCACTCACGCTTTTCCCGATCCGGCAGCTTGGCAACCAGCGACTTTATCAGCAGCGGGTTGACGAGGTGTTGCCGTAGATCCGCTGCCTCCAGATGGCCGCAGAGTTGCTCCACTGTGTTTCCGAATGGAACAAAACTCCTCAGATTGTCCGGCCTCGGGGGTTCCAGCCGATTCACCTTGTCCAGCAGGCATTGAAGCAGTTGTTCCGGGCGGCCGAAGTGCCGTCGCAGCTTCTCGATGACCTGCGGAATGGTTTCGGGAAGTAGCAACTGCCCGGACACCAGCTCGAGAGCGTCGCCTTCCAGGGCTTCCTGTAGGCGCATCAAGTTCTCGTGGTTCATGTAACCGCAGACATCGTTGGACACTTTGTAGGCCGCGTAGAACAATGGCCATTGCGCTGGTTTGCCGGAGAATTTTGGGAGTTTGTACGTTAACCCCATCCTCGCGGCCAGCTGGGCCTTCGTCGGTCCGGTCTGCTGCTTCCCCAGCCCGTTTTGGCTGACACTGCCCACTTTCTTGCACGTCTTCCTTGGAACGCTTTTTCTCGCCCTGGCTTCCATGGGAGAATCCGAACTCTGGGTTGACAGATCGGAATCGTCGGAGCTTTCGTCGCCCTCGTCTTCCCCGTCGGTGCTCTCGTAGTCTCGCGTTGGCTTCTTCACGTTCGCCTTTCCCCGCTTCAACACGTTTTTGTTGATTTTGCCGGAAGGACTCGCTCGCGAAACGTCCTTGACTACTTTCGGCGCCGGCTTCGACTTTTGACTCGAAAGTTCCGCTAGCTCCTCATCCATGGCCGCCATTTGCATCTCAAAGGACGGTTCTCTGTTCGCCTTCAGCCGCTGAATCTGCTCCTTCTTCTTCTGGAGCATCTCCACTCGCCATGCCCTTTGTTCTTCTTCTTCTTCAGCGCGCATCTGCAGCTCCAACTCCGTCTTTCGCTGCTCGAACGCACGCTGCATCTCCCTTTCCTTTTTCTGCAGCAGTAGCTCCGCCTCCATCTCCTCGTACTGTCGCTTCTGCTTCTCTTCTAGCGCTCGCACCTTCGCTTCCACGCTAGACGAAACTAGGCGAGAGCTGACGCTGGATTTGTCAGACTCGTTGCCGTTTTTCCGGGTGCGAGCCTGCTTCTTGGCGTCTTTCTGCTTCTGCTGGTACTCCTGGGCCTTCTCCTGGCAGGCCTTGTTTTGGCAGTACCACTTCTTCGGCAGTTTGCCCTCCTCGATGCCCACGCAACGGATGTGGAACCATCCCGAGCATCCGTCACAGCCGACCATCACTTCGTCGCGCGTAGATGGGCCACAGATGGCGCACGGAGTCGCCGTGAGGTCCATGATGGTTTGGTCGTGGGTGGATTCTGCATCGGAAGCCATCTTGCTGCAGGTTTTCACTCCTCACTTGACACAACTTCGGGGAAGTCACTTCGCGGGTGTCACTTAATTTTTAAGAATGTTCCCGAGAGGGAAACCAGGTTTTTAGAGCAGCTCAAGTTTTTTGTAGCAACGCTTAAACTGTGGAATTTATTAACAAAAAAAAAAACAATTAGCACAATTGACAACACAAACTTAATTACTAACAACTTACAATTAAGTGGTTTCCTCTGCCACGACTTCTTTCTACTCTTCAATTATGGCTGGTTTAAGTTAGGTGCTGTTACCCTAAATTGGAGGATTGTTGCGTGGATGCTAGTGGAATCACAAACGGTTCGAAATGGTGAACTTATTTTGCATAGTTTCTCTTTTCATGCATCTACTTACAATAGTAACCACTTGCACGGTAAGTTTTGGTTATTTCTCCTTGTTTCAGGTGTCACCAGGTATCGTTAATTGCACACCTGGGAAAGTAGACAGGTAAGTATTTACACTATTTTTCTGGCCAAATTCACACGTTTTCACTATACATGTTTACTTACGGATTCTACCCACTAATTTCCCACACTCTTATCCTGTTTTAAGTTTTCAACACACTTCCAACCACTAATTATTTGGCGCGATAAAATTCAACTTATTTGCAGAACTATCAATCCAGTTTGTATACAATGGCGAAACTGTAGTTCGGCTCTTGTTTGTTTATCGCTTGCTCTATCAATCTATCGCTTATTTACTCTCATCTTACCTCTATTTTACCTACCACTACTAACGCGCAAGAACTGTCATGCTGCAATTATGCTCATGTTAGACTGGTCCATTTTTAGACCGGTTCAAAAAAAAACCTTAGTTGCGGCGTCGCAGGTGTCAAAGGTCTTTCAATCATCGATACTCCCTTTGATTCTCGTTGGCCTTATCCGTGATTTAGCCGGATTTCGGCTCCCTAATACCTCATGTATAAAGTATATTATGTATATGCAATGCATGATGGTGCACTGGTGAAGTCAGGTTTTGATTATGATGTTAGACGCCAGGAAGCATTGGCGTGTCGGCGGCGGCGGCGGCGGCGTACCGTTCCTCAGAAAGGCTACCACCATCAAAATAAAAAAAAATCTGAATCATAACTAGATGTACTCTTGTTCTTATATAGTATTTAGAAAATATTTAGCTTTTTTCTCAAGTTTGAGAAGCCACAAAGCCGATATTCGACGATTTCGGTGCCCATGTCCTTTACTCAAAAATGCAGTCCACCCGATTGTCAGTCCGATTCTGCTAGCAACACCTCCGTCCCCTTAATATCCATTAATGTATTGATTCTCCAGTTGTCTTGTCCCCGGGAGCCCAACTGATTCATCAACTCCTACTCAACTTTTCACCAAATTATCCCAAAGCCGTGTCCCGTAGCTTGAGCCGTTTACAGAATCCCATTAGTACAATGACATAACGACCTACTGTAGCGAACTACCGTAGCAACATAGGGTTTCTAATGAAATTCAACAAACTAAGCTACGGTAGCGAACGGTTTTGCATTCATAACCATGGGTAGCTGTGATTTGAACAGTTTTGAATCCGCAGAATGAACTTCGCGATTTTTCCCAGCACTGATAATAACCATCAAAGATCATAAACCAATAGTCTTGTCCAATCAGTCTTGTCATCAGTTCATCAGGTGGCTATTACAGAAAAAAAATCTCAAAAAGTCATGGCAATCAATAACACTTGCCTACACCTCAACCTCACAATGTATATTTATATTTACGGATTTTCTGAAACTCCGGATGACCGGACCAGTTTATTCGCATAACGTATCGATAGAGTAAGCACATATGAGTTCGGAGCTGAATCGGTATCTGAACGGGCGTTCTTGAGCAGTAAAAACTCTGACACGCAAGTTAAATGACTATTACGTTTCAATCAAAACATTGCAAGCATTTATATCATTTTCGACTCGTGTTCAGTTCAAGTGAATTACTAAATTAAAGAACAGCCTATGTTTAAAAGAAGGAAAAATATCTTAAAAAAAAAGGCATCAGCTAATGAAGAACAGCTACATAAACTGAGGAAAAATTTCTTCTGAAACATTCAGCGGTTGGTACAGGAAAACGATGTTGGGGTCAATATGACAGGCACGCTGAACGTGCATTACGCCATCGTGCTGCGAAAAATCTAACATCCTAGGAGGGTTAATAAACTTGAAAGAATAGCCTATGTTTCAAAGAAGGAAAAATACATGAGAAAAAAGACAGCAGCTATAATATTCAAACATAATACAAATACGGAACTTGAAAGAATAGCCTATGTTCAAAAGAAGGAAAAATCATCGATGAAAAAAATAACAACCATAATGTCCACTGTCAGCATAAATAACAAACTTGAAAGAACAGCATATGTTGAAAAGAAGGAGAAACCTTTGATGTAAAAGCCAGTATGTGCTACACAAAAACGCAATGAAATGATGAAACTTGAAAGAAGATCCAAGATAAAATATAAATAAGGAGAAACTTTCGATGAAAAATCAACATTTCACCAATGCCAACGACAACTAAATTGCGAAACAAGTTACCTTTTCATGTTTGATATTATTTAACACGAATAAATTGCTATACGAATTAACGTTCATACGACCAAACACACTTTCAACCAAATAAGCTCAGTAACAAATGAGTTTAGATATCGAAATCTATAATATTTTTTTGCACTTAAATCTCTTTTCATCGGTTGGTACCTTTCGACCAGATGTCCATTCGACTAAATGTCATATGCTTCGTCTTCCACAAAATGGGTTTCGACCAAATGTACATTCGACCAAATGTCCTTTCGACCAAACGTACTTTCGACCAAATGTCATTCGACCAAATGTCCTAAAGCCGATTCTCCCCCTATGGTTTAGAAGCAAAAAAAGGATGCATGGAATTTCTGATGAGACCCAGCAGAGCCCATTGCTGGCCCCCGCCAAGCCTAGGCTTATTCCGCTTGAACAATCCGCATGCCGCGGTGCTCGGCCACCTTCCGATGCCAAAGGTGGTAGGTCCACACTAGTGTGTGGGTATTAGACCGGCCCAAATACAAAAATGTTGAAAAATTCCACGGGGCACCCTCTAGAATCGCGCCTTTGAATAAGAAGAACAATCTGTGAAAGATTCAGCTCAATCGGTTGAAAACTGAGCTGGCGCAAATGAGTTGAAGGTTTGTATGGGATTCTCAGTCCAAATATATGGGAAATTGGATGCCATCCAGTGTCTCATACAGCACGCCGGTTTGGCGAGTTCGATTTGACCCATAATTGAAAGAATAGCAGTTGATACCCTAATGAACAACTTTGTAGAAGACCATATTATGATAAAACTTAATTTAGTTGCGGTTTTAGCCAAAGAAATCAGGATGAGGACATCTTCCCCCGTTTACTCTCGGTTGTTATATTTATGCAGCACGTGTTGGTCGGCCGTAGCTTGCGCGCTACATCATAGGCAGCTATGTAATTCTACATTGTTTCGATACTCACCCACATGCGTGAGCAATGGAAATGAAGGACAACATAGCCGCCTATGATTTAGTGAGCAAGTTTCGAACGGCAAACACGTGCTGCATGTAACAGCCGAGAGTAAACGGGGGAAGATGTCCTAATCCTGATTTCGTTGGCTAAAACCGCAACTAAATTAAGTTTTATCATGATATGGTCTTCTACAATGTTGTTCATTAGGGTATCAACTGCTACTCTTTCAATTCTGAGTTAAATCGAACTCGCCATACCGGCGTGCTGTATGAGAGACTGGAGGTCATACAATTTCCCATATATTTGGACTGAGAATCCCATACAAACCTTCAACTCATTTGCGCCAGCTCAGTTTTAAACCGATTGAGCTGAATCTTTCACAGATTGTTCTTCTCATCCCAAGGCACGATTCTAGAGGGTGCCCCGTGAATTTTGAAAACTTTGTTTTCGCTTCATACAAATGTGGGCCGGTCTAGTGGGTATGCTTCGCTTAATAAAGAATCCTAGACTTGCAGCTGACTCGCAAAAACAAAATGTCTGAAGATCGGAGAAATGTCAGACTCCCACCAGCTGATTGGTTGGCGATGACTCTACAATGGTTTCGCCTGAGACGGATCCATAAAACTCGGCAATACCGTCTACCCCCGTTGGTTTGTACGACACCTCATGCAAACCAACGAGGTTCATTTTTAGTTTGAACCAGGGATGGGAACACTTACTTGCAAAGAGTTACACTCACTTGCTATTTTCTCAGCTCAGAAGCGTGCAATCAAGAAACGATGTATGGACGACTTTTGCATTGTGGTTTTGTCTAAAACTTTGCATTGTGGTTTTGTCTAAAGCTTGTATATTAGAGGGGGTCAAACTAAAAAGTGTTCAGATTAGATGCGGTCAAACCAACGGAGGTAGACGGTACCTTTAAAAATCTCAATTATGTCTATTAGAAAACATGTAGAATAGTGGTGCTCAGGTTGAAGCATACTGCGGGCCAAATTCATATTTTTCGCCATAGCCGTGGGTCACAGGATAAAAATCATTATTCAAATAAAAGGAAACATAAATTAACTTTAGAAATGAGAATTTTCTAATCTTCTAAAGTAAAGTCACAGATTTTTAAAATATTTTTGACAAGCATTTCTTGCAGGTTTTAGTAAGTATTGATAACCCTTAAAGATCTCAGTTTGATCAAAAAATGTGATGAACATCGAGAATTCAATTTGATTCATAGCAACCCATACGCTACTTGGCTGTAATCTTCAAAACATTTTCTAAATTCAGCAAATTTAGAGAAGAAACTGATATTTTAAACTTGTCAGTACTAATTTAGTATTACAAACACAATTTATCAAAATATTTGCTTAAACTTGCAACTCTCCACTAATTGTAAAAATATTTTATTTGGACGTCATTCATAATAATGTTCTCAATGTAATCTCGATTAGGCCAAATGTTTAACAATAATGATATAAATAAAAGTAAAGATATCTACAGTAGAGAGCCTGGAGAATATTATTTTCAAATCATGATCATGGTTACGAGTATTCATATTGTAACAAAAAATGACGTCACAAACAAACTATAGGCAAATATTTTTATAAGTCTTAAGTCATAAGTCATTAAAATAATATTTCATCATCAACTTTTTTCCAAAATACTCTGCGGGCCACAGTTTGAGCACCACTGTTTTAGCACATGGATGTGTATTGTGTATGCTAAATTCTTTTTAAACCTCAAATAGATTATTATTTTTTTTATTCTTTCTCCACATTCCACGACACCGCTTCTGTCGGACTGGAAAGCTTTTCTGTTTTCAACTTCGACAAAGCGTACAAGTCGAGCGAAGTGAGAGCTTTAGTCACTTTAACCCATTACTTGTGTGCAAGTTTGATCGTCTTAAAAGCTTTAGTTCATGTAGTGTGAACTATTCAACACTAACAAATTTCTTGTTTGGGATACTGAACAAGGGATCTGTTTGAAAGAAATGAGTATAAAAACATTATAGTGCAATGAAGGGGATGTTTTTCTTGAAACGATAAAGCTTTCCTATGCTTTTGAGCGGTTGGCTTGACATCGTATCAAAATTATTTTAATCAAACTGTAGTGATTACGTTCTAGAATGTTGTATCATAAACCAGGGTCATATTGATCAGCGAGGATCAATTGATCCTCGATCAATCGGGGTCTAAATTGTAATTTAATACTAGGAACTTCTATACGTAGTAGACCTCTTCATAAAAAATGAAATTTCTCGAATTCAGCCAGTCACCCCCACATCTTAATTCTAATACTGAAACAAACTTCTGGTCAAATTTTCAGCTAAATTGGTGAATATTTCGAGGTGCCTCAAGTCAAAATTGTGTTTTTTGGTCATTTTTCGCCTTTGAAAAATGCCCGTGGAGGCTAGAAGCCATATAAAATATCGTGGTAACCCTTAAATGAAAGATATGTCTGTTCCTTACAACTCTTGTGAACATTATGTACTGATAGGAGGATGTTTTGATCATATTTATCCGTTTTTCAGACATGCAAGTATGCTAAAAAGTTACATTTTACAACAGTTTTTGTTCTACGAAATTCAAACACTCAATTTTTATCAAAAGTTTCAAACCGTTATATGATTACCCACAATATTCTGAACAATATTGCCATACATCATTTTCTTACCCGATCTACGGAAAAAATCACAAAAATCGAAAAGTAGAAGCTATCCTGAGTTTTTTGATACCTGGGGTTGACGCAACCAAGGATAGGATACGACAACTAGTCAGCCCAAAAGGGACCAATTTGGGGACCAATAATCTTAGCAACGCGGAAAAACAAGACAGCAAGCTGTGAAATTAGACAGAGAAGTTGCAGGTGTCACATCCTATCCTAGGACGCAACTGCTGGCAGGCAGAAAAGTCAAACATAGTAGCTTTGCTTTTTCTTGATGATTGCAATGATTGATCATTGATTCAAGTGACAGGTTGGCACAAGTACACATTGCCTTAACAAAAGTGGCATATAATGTACTTCAGTAGAATATGAGAAATGGTTCAGATGGTAAGGCTTTGGACTGGCAAACCAAAGGTTCAGAGTTTGAATTTATGTCAAATGTGCTTTTCATTTTTTTTTTGCAATGGTTTTCCTACAAATCTAAGCGTTAAACCTAACGTCGAACCTCGCGTCGGAAGATGTCATCCGACGATGTGATTTGATCCTTATGAGCGGATGTGATCCGCTACTCAGCCAACCAGTCCGACGTAAGAACCGAAGTACGGATTAAGAAATAAATTAGTTATTTAGCGTGTCCGATTTTCAACTACGCACACAATGAAGGTTTTATCATTCTGTCAGAATGATGCGTACATGCATGCGCTAGTTCATGTGGATTCCCCTACGCTAGCCATCATGTATACAAAGTTTAGTACTATTGAAAGGGATAATAATGCAAGTAAAATGAAATAATGAAATGCTAGTTGATATTACCAGCTTCATAACAAAAAAAAACTAAGCAAATGGTGTTATATTCAAACTTTGAACCTGTGGTTTGCCAGTCCAAAGCCTTACCATCTGAACCATTTCTCATATTCTACTGAGGTACATTATATGCCACTTTTGTTAAGGCAATGTGTACTTGTGCCAACCTGTCACTTGAATCAATGATCAATCATTGCAATCATCAAGAAAAAGCAAAGCTACTATGTTTGACTTTTCTGCCTGCCAGCAGTTGCGTCAACCCCAGGTATCAAAAAACTCAGGATAGCTTCTACTTTTCGATTTTTGTGATTTTTTCCGTAGATCGGGTAAGAAAATGATGTATGGCAATATTGTTCAGAATATTGTGGGTAATCATATAATGGTTTGAAACTTTTGATAAAAATTGAGTGTTTGAATTTCGTAGAACAAAAACTGTTGTAAAATGTAACTTTTTAGCATACTTGCATGTCTGAAAAACGGATAAATATGATCAAAACATCCTCCTATCAGTACATAATGGTCACAAAAGTTGTAAGGAACAGACATATCTTTCATTTAAGGGTTACCACGATATTTTATATGGCTTCTAGCCTCCACGGGCATTTTTTAAAGGCGAAAAATGACCAAAAAACACAATTTTGACTTGAGGCACCTGGAAATCTTCACCAATTTAGCTGAAAATTTGACCAGAAGTTTGTTTCAGCATTAGAATTAAGATGTGGGGGTGACTGGCTGAATTCGAGAAATTTCATTTTTTATGAAGAGGTCTAATACGTAGTTATGATCATAAATTTGATGAATGCCATTTTTTCGATGAAAAATTAATTTGTTGTGATAAATCTCGCTCTCTCGCTTATTCTAACAGATTTTTCTTTTCAGAACTCAACAATCGAGTTGTAGGAGTTTTGATGCGTTATTGGGGGTTAGAAAATCAAAAGTACCTAAGTGGAGAAGGCAAAAAAAGAACAAAATCTACTATTTTGCAGAAATTCTTTTGGCTATATTAATATTAATTATTGCTGCTTATATTATCCACAAAAGTTGTATAGCTCATATGTAGCTCTGTAACAATATTTTCCACCAGCAGATCGTCATCACAATCAGAAGCCTGACCAAGGTCGGAAATTTTCGTATCCTCCTGAGCACTGAGTCAATCTTATACAGCGCGCTGGGCATTTCCACGCAACCATTCTCCTGACGACAGCCGTCAGTGCGTTGTGATTCACCGTCGTCGTCGCCTCGCGCGCCGTCATCATCCTCCACCATGGCTGATTGCGCTCTACTGCTACCTCAACGATATTGTACATAGGCATATAAGAGTGTAGAGTGGCCATTGCACACACAACATGCGCCAAGGTCCACTGCGAGGCATTAGATTAATCATCGGCTTCATCATCAGCTGCTGCGTTCATTTTCTTCGATCTTCATTTTTTTTTTAATTTGTAGGAAACCGTGTTGGATGAAACGTAGACAATGGTGGACCGATTGAGGCATAATGTAGTTTTGTTTGGCTGATCAGACTGGATCGATTTCCTAGCACGACGAAATTTGATTTTCGGATAGACTCTTTGTTTATACCTAGTGTTGATTTGGTACGACGCAAAAAAAAAAATGAAAAATTATTTAATATTTATGTAGTAGGTATTAGAACGTATTACACATTTAAAATGCATCATGCATTGCTTCTGCATAATCATAATCATAGTCAAACCATAGAATAATGCATTCTCGAAACTCTCGCAATATACCCTGGCCACCGAATCCTTATAACTTTCAAGATTCTTTTCAAGCACCCTGAAACATCTTTGGATTTTCACACCTCCTCTAAGTGGCAATAATGTCATCCACATAGCAGACAAATTGACGCGATTTCGTAAAAATCGTGCTTCGGTTGTTAATCCTGACTCGTTGTATTAGACCTTTTAGAGCAATGTTAAGCAGTATAGGCAACAAGCTCAGCTCAAGCTTAACGTGATTAACGACAGAAGATGCTTTGGCAATGGAGAACCACTGATAATTGCTCAGAAGTTCTTCATTCTATGCCACGTTCAAGTGTTCATCAAAATGCTGCTTCCACTTTTCAACCACTCCACGCCCGTCCGTCCACGCCTTTCGTTTCGTTCGTCAGCTGATGGGCGCTGAATTTCGCAATACGGTGGTCTGACTTCGGCCTCCTTGCCTAACTGAGTGTTTAGGTCTCCTATAATGATCTTGACGTCGTGAATTTGGCAGCGGTCGTACTCGTGTTCGACCTTCGCATAGAGCTACTGAAATGATGTAATGCACCTTATTTTAAGATTTGCCATCCAAAATACCAATCGGCAATCTATTTAGCTTTAAGAATATCCTAGAAACTGCCAGATAGCCTAAAATGTTTTAGTCAAAGTGAAATCAAACCTGGAATTTTCCAGAGCACAAATCAGAAGAATCAAACTACGGATTGCGCTGAAAAGTTGATCTATTGACAACCACCAGCAGTTAATCAATCGATCAACTTATCAGCGCAAACCTACATTCGGTTCTTCAGATGTGTGCGCTTGAAAATTCGTAGTGTGGCTTCGTCATACCTTCCCTTTTGCTTTATGATCATTCTAAAGATCACTTCAAATCTTTTTCGCTTAAGAGGATCTATATTTGGCGTTTAAGAATAATTTTGCTTGAATAAGATTACAGTGGTTTTTGATTTATTTGATGTTTTTCCCAGTAGGGGTATTAGGGGCATAATGAACACCCGGGGCGAAATGGACACCCCTGTTTTTTGACGAAACCGTTGACTTTTATGCAAAACTTTTAATGCAGAAGTGTGAAGGAACAAGTCATTGTTCTATTTTTCAAATGTACCATTTATATTCCTTCAAAATAACCAAAATATCATTGAAATTGATGTATGTTTTTCATATGGTGGATTTCTTATAATTTCGAAGCAGCAGCAAATAAGGTATTACGAGTGTATGAGTGTGCCCACCTTAAAAACAAGTGAATTGTTAGCTTATCTACATGTATACGCAGATTTAGCAATGGATAAAGTATTATATTTTTGATCAGAATTTACTCAAAATAGCAGTTTCAATGTTGTAGTCGATTCGGGGAGAAATGAACACTGGCAATTATGAATGGATGTACGCGCGTTGCATACTGTTACGCGTTTTAGTGAGTTTGGAAAAAATCAATCCGATTATTTTAGCCT
>NC_085136.1:203083936-203108936 GCF_035046485.1 Aedes albopictus | reverse complement strand
ACGGCAGGATTATAGGGCCTGACATCAACCCCCTACTTTCCGGAGGACCATAGTGCACAGTTGAGCTTAGAGTCCTTTCCTGGCACTCGGACGTAGATCAGCCGCCCCTAACATGGGGATCAGACGCTGTTGTGAGCCGCTCCACCTGGAGAACAGACGCTCAGGTTTTCCGAAGCATAACCCCCCCCCCCCCCCTTCCCTGTCAGCCTACGACCAAAGTTCCCACCGGGGTTGGTTACCCGATCTTCCCTAAGGTTGCTCATAGTTTCCGGCCGGTACCACGAGGAGGTAGGGATGGGAGTTGCTAGGCAGAGGCTAGTGGATCACAATGGGATCTGAATTGCGCAGCATACCCAGCTTTTACCGTGCTATAAAAGGATGAAAACCACTTTGGTTGGGATAAATTGATGGACTCTTTGCTGGACAAGGGGCTGGGAAGGGGCTGGGAGGGTGACAAAAATGACGATTTTTCATCAAATTGCACCTAATTTATCGCGTAATATCTCGAAAATTCATGTTGTAACAAGTAAAAAAATCACATTTCTATGAAGGGATAGTATGTATAGACCTTTCATTTAAAGTTGAAAATTATTTGACAGCCATCTTGGATTTGCCCGTGATTTTGTTTATCATTAAATCGCAATTTTCTCTGTGTTCGCAACCACCGATTTCAAATCTGAACTCATCATTAGAAAGCTGAGAGGCTTTTTGTTGAGAAGCGCTTGTTCAATTCTCGTAGCAGCTGTCACAAAAAGCTCTCTGTGGTGTCACTTGGTCTTGCATGCTACTTCGTTGTCTAGTGCTATACTAAGAAGAGGAACAAAAGTTCCCTGGAAACATGAGACATGACGTTGGCCGTTTGAAGTGTTGATAGAAATGCGAACCAAATTCAGCAAAACTTAACTAGTTTTTTATGTCTTTATTTATGAGATTTTCAGCTCGAGGCTGGTTCATCTCAGAACATAACTTGTGTTCAAGAAGTCGATTCCAAAATTTTTAAACTATTGTTTTGGGCGGTTTATGCTTCCACAAAGCTTTCCAAATCGAAAGCGATTTACTTTTGTAATTCCCTGAAGAAGATATTTTACACATCGAAACGTCGGATGAAGGAAATTATGATCGTTTGATTGCAATTGCGACTGTGACGCCGAAAATCATCCCAGGTGTCTTACAATAAAGTAGAGACATATTATATGCCACAATAACAGTTATCAAAGCAACAAATAACAAATGTTTATCCTGCTGTTTAATAGCAGTGAATATCAGTTATGTACAGGCATACAGCACGAACAACAAATTATCGAATTTCAATTACAACTTTGACCTCCGCCAGGGCGTCAACAAACGCAGTTTATCATGTAGGTATGCTCAAGGCGATACAGTAACTCCCCTACAACCTGACCCGTTGCTACTGCGTCATGGTCGGTCGCTACATCATTTCAAATTTTCTCACACAAACTTACGAAAGTTGACATTGACCATCCAACGGCGCAGCGTAGGACCTGAAATCGAATCGCATATCCCCGTTGAGCCGAGAGTGACAATGAAAATCAAAACTCACATAGCGTCAAATAAATGAAACACACCTAAACGGATGGATTCGATAGAAGGAGGTGTATCCATCGATGACATGCCGGGCAGACTCGAACAGCTCAATGTCAAACGACTGGCACGTTGATGTTGTTATTGCCGTTTTGTCTGCAATCAAAAATTGTTTATGCATGGATGCACTACTTGGTGAAATAACGCCCAACTGCCCCCCCCCCCCCCCTCCTGCATCCACCATACCAAAACGCAAACAAGAAAAATAAGACACCCAATGAAAATTTAATGTTCTGCTTCGAAACGTGAGCGGAGTTTCAAATTTCAACTCCTTCTCCAAACGGTTGTCACGCAATTTAGTGGTGCGATGCAGTGGGTCGATGAGCTTCAATTTTGGACCGGTTGACATTGAACCAATTAGAGCGATACATTTCTTCAATGGTTTATTATTGTGTTGTTTGGAGTATGGTTTTTGTAGCGAAACATTAGTGTAACCGAGACTCCTAAAATGTGTTTTATTGGCTTGGCAAGTGTTGCAGGGTATTGTTTAAGGTTGTAGCGTACTTAAAAATACGTTTAGTTAATAATAGTGATTCCGATGACACTTTTGGTAAAATCAAAGGGAATTCAAGTAAATCTGACTTCTTAAGGAATTCCTCGCAAAGCTAGTGGCGTCGTTCCCCATCAGAATTATAAAGTAGAAGAATATTATTACAGAATCTCATGATACCGATTCGCTTTCATTGAACACAAAGGCATTATATATGTTTAGAGCAACTTAGGGTATTGAAAATCAAATAAATCATTGGGACATAATGATATCACACATGAAACTTATGTGCATTATTATTTATATAAATCTTTATCTTGTATGGTTTATATGTAGATTAGAGACTTATCATACATTTCGTTAGACATATTCTCTGGACTCTTTAACCATCCCCTATCCCACTTCCCCCTGTTTTGTTTGTTGAGGAATGATTTCGTTTTTTCTACTTAAAGAAAAAGTAATTTTATCTTTCAAAATATCTTCACAAGCGAGATATCCCATGAAGACTTGTTGGTCATCATATAAGATGAGCCAACATGTCCAAAATAAGTCATTGACCTTAGACTGTGTGTAATAATTCTTAGATTTTAATCACAAGATCCTTTAAATTTACCCTTAAAGAACCTTAAATCAAATCTATTACTCCGATTACTGTACGTTAACATGTACACAATATTATTCATCAGAACATTGCATTTACCTCCCAGTGCAAATCCTCATTCATGGACAGAAAACCACAGTCTCACAGCAGTATAATTAATCAACCTTTCAACAGCGAATGCAAACGATACACACAGAAGCAAAACTTAAACATCAACACACAATGCAAGTCCTGGAATAATTTGTCTCATCACACTATACTGAAATATAAGGCTTGTTCCGCCCACCTCCGTACATTCCTGCAACACGTTTCCACTTCCCGTCAATCATTCTACGATGTCTCTCGATGTTACCAACGGTAGTTCTAGGTTCTAATAGAAACGCGCCAATATGGCGACAGCTATTAACCGTCACCCCTGAGTCAATTGATACTTTAACGCTTGGATAGAAATTCCCTCGCCAATATGGAGAGCCAATCATCGAACGCAAATGAGTGAGTAACACCACAGTGCTGCAGCAGCCAGCTCCGCGAGTAGGTTCTTATACCTAGCACACGTGAATGCATCGCGGGGAGGATAAGTGCTTTTATTTTCCTGACGCGATCTCGACCTTTGGCACTGGATGGCGACAGACAACCGTGATCCGAACACCACTGGATCATTGTTTGATGGTCGTACTCGTTACGCAACATTTCGCAAAAAATCAGCATAATAGGTAGGTACAAAACAAAAATAACTGTGTAGTTGTTGATGATATGTCAGTCTTAGACATGCCGAACAAACTTGCGAACAACTTTGTCGAAAACCGCAAGTGCTGTTAGCCGATATCCAAGCTTCCGGTTCCGTTAAAGCATAGGCTCAAGAGAGGGTTAGGTGTCAGTCGCTCTCGGGAAGAAGAGCAACTGACGAACATTTGCAAGTGCCGGAGCTGGGACCATACTCTTATGAAGTAAACGTCTGACCACTACGCCACATGCCCCGGCTCCCTGTGTAGTCTTGAAGATCATCCTTTTTTATAGAATGAGAAAAGCTGCTGATCAGATACCAAGAGGTGCTTCCTCAGGCTATGTGGGGATTCACTAGAAACTCATTCTCTCTCTTCCTTAACTTCGCGGTACGCCCATTATGGATGACCTGGCATTCTCTATTGGCAATAGCGTTCCATCAGCTACCTTCTTAAGTTGTACTTTCACCCCTCGAAGCTTGGGTCCTGGCTAGAACTATAGATTACCCGTTGGAGCTTACTCCCGGATGGGGAGGGAGCCACTCAACTTACTGTTGGTCGGCCCACCATTTTCTCTGTAGTTCAAGTACGATTTTGGAGACCGAGGAAGTAACGGGATCCCACTTGTTCTCCCCCATACACATCCATTCAATATTTTTTTCCGGAGCGACATCTCTCGTGCGACGTGGAAATTGTTTCCTGGAATGGAAAACGACCGGATGTACAGATCGCCGCTAGTTTGGCCTTATCCGCTTCCTAGTCCCCGATATCTGGAGGGTGGCGGTATGGGTTCTATATTAGGGCGATGTCTGTGCTTGAATCCGAGGCTGACTGCCACAGCAACTGTTATGCGATTTCACAGTGGTTCAGGTTTAGCCGTGTATCCTCGATGTCTTTGATGCACTTGTTTCATCATTTTCAAAGATTTCTTATTTGCATGGAAGACGCCATTACAACTGACGTGACATAGTTACCCAAGTGGGCACACTTTTGTGTCAGTATAAAGAGAAGTGTAGAAGTTTCAACCATGTTATTCTGTTCAATTTGCAACAGTTTTGCTTATACAATTTAACGCGCTATGACTAGCTTAGTTTGTGCATGAATAATTATAGTTTTAGTATCCATGACTAAATATTGACTACCGTAAAACCGTAAAAGCGGGGTAACATTGATCATTTCGACCCTGCTTATGAAACATACAAGCAAACATTTTTCATTCAATAAGTTAGGTACTCCTCACTATTGGTAGGGTATTGGTTCCCTTATTAAGCATGTGGCTCCCATTTTCATCCCACGAAAAACAAAGGATTGGAGCGCTGTTTGGTTTGTTTCTTATTTTTGTATTTTTTGTTAGAAGTGAGCACCCATGAAAACAAAAAGAACGGAGTCAATCGGTGCCGGAATCGCTTGTTTTCGAATAGGATGGAAATGGGAGCATGAGATTACTGATGGCACACATACCCTATTTCGATGTTTGTTATTTTCACCTTCGAAAATGGTGTTTCAAATTATTATAAATAATTCGATTTTTCTGGACTTTGTTTTTGAAACAAGTGACAGTAAATATTAGGTTCTAAATTATGACACTGACACATGTAACGTGCACTTAAAAAAAAAATGAATTATTAAGAGAAGCGCTCAAAAATTTATCAATATTGCCCAGAATTACGGTATCTGCCATACAATATATGAATGTCACGACGTCGCGTACATACCCGACTAGATGGACATTACAAAATTATAACAGGTTGCGTTATTTTGTAACAATCGAGTGTGTTATTCTATTTTTAGAAGAAGTTAGCAACTTTAAAAAAAAAAGTTTGCAGTACGTTATAGGATTTGAACCAAGACCAGTGAAGAGAATTGTCAGACAAAAAAAGCACAAAACAAGCAACAAAGAAGGCGTGACGATTACTCTTTATCCCTACTGGTAACAGATAATGACATGATCTCGATTTTTTTTGCTGCAGACAAAACGGAAGCTGAATTTGTTGCGTAATTTTCAACTCGTGAATAATCAATTATTACAAACCCAAAGTCGAAACTGTTTGATGATAGATCTTCAGCAGAGTTGCAGTGTTTACCTACTCGAAGTTACCGTTCGGAAATCGCAATGCAAGGCTAAAAAATCTCTAAACTCGTGGTGTACGATGTTTATCCTATTATTTTCAAGTTGGGACAATCTCATGTCGCGTTGGGTCAATTGTCGCAACAAATACAGGTTGCGACATTGTCATTGTTGTTGCGCGGTGGTTAAATTTTGATTCACTGACCAAGACACATGCTTCTTCAACAACACAATTTTCCGAAGTTTTTCTCAAACAACATCATATTAGACAAGGTTGCATAATACCTACGTTATAGCGACAAGTGCTCAAAATAGATACATCTGCCCAAATGACACATGACCCTATTTATTTCAACGGTTGAAAAGCTAAACGATGGAAATTGGGTAGGATGTAGAGTCTGTTTATCCGTCCAAGTCGACTTCTATTTTGCAACCTTCAATGCTGATAAAAAATAATGCATACATAAAGCGTTGACGTATTGTGGCGGTGTTTTAATTACCATTCCGGCCGATAAATGACTTGGCAGCGAAAAAGCTAGCAATCTCGAGGACACAAAAAGATCGTTTTCTAACGTTTAATCACGATCCTTAAAACTCCGCGGAGGCTACAACAGAAAATGCTACGTTCGTTCGGATCAAGCCATGCATGACGAAATCGCACGCCAATGAATAGTAGATTTTTTCAAGAGTCATTGAAATAATTTATCGAATGAAAAGCTCAATTTCTTCAGTTGAAGGTCAAGGCGTTGGGGCGGTACTTGAATTGTCGATTTTAGTTTCGATTGTTTGTTGATACAAAAATGTATGTAGACGCTCAAATATTTGTTTACCATTGTTATCCAGAAGCATTTCGCAACTTACCTGAAAGAAAAAGAAAAAAAAAATCAGAAATACAAATATTACAATCGATTTTGTTGAGGTTTTCCTGTGAATAAACTACCTAAATAAAAGTTCTTGACAAATATGTGGGTAATTAGAGATCTCGCGTAAAAGCGTAACAATGGCTCATTTGATTGGAAAAATCACTTGTGCCCAAGTCGTGCAACCATATCGGCTCGTGGAGAAACCCGTGAGAGAGAAAAACACTCACGCCACACCACCTCCACAAGTCTACTTTTTATTTTCGAAATGCTCGATCGGCGGTGGTGAGCCAAATATTGCCGATCGCTGCTGCTGACAGGCAAGTGAGAGGTTGGAAGGTACCAATAAGCTACTTTTTATTCTCATGTACCCACACTGCTGGATGGCCAAACAACTGCAACTGCAACGGCAGCAGAAACAGCAGCCCACGGGGCAGGCCACTACAGTCACGGACTAGCTTGCGCTTGGGCCGACGCCGACGGTGTTTGCGGTGTACTTATAGTAAACCCGATTTTACGTAACGACAATCTGACTGGCCGACTGACTGACTGACTGCCGAACTGACGAAACCGGCTCGCAATCGAACCGGAGAGTATTTATGAGGTTCGGAACCATCGGCAGCTCTCGGATCTGTACAATGGGTGGTAGACCCCACTAAGGCAACTTGGGATGATCGTAGGTAAACTTTTGAAGGTTAAGTAGAGATTTCTACCATTTATAACAAAAGGAGTTGCATAATAGTTATTTATGTAACGAGTTGCAAAAAGTTGATTTTTTCAGCACGAGTTGTACATTTATCCAACGAGGCTTGCCGAGTTGGATAAATACAAAGAGTGCTGAAAAAATCGAGTTTTGCAACGAGTTCCATACAATATTTTATGCAATTCAGTATCATAATTTATATTTTATATAACTCATTTTGATATCATAATGGCCAATTTTTCCGAACTGGTTCATTATGCAACTCAAATGAGTTTCATAATGAAAAATAGTTGTACAGGTATACCTCGATTTAGTGGACATTTCAATTTTTGAAATGTCTATAAAATCGAATTTTACATAAAATCGAAGCAAAATTTTTTATTTTATTTTTATTTAAATTTTATACCAAAATGTACCAAAACATATAAAAACTGCATGAAAATTGAGTTTTCGATAAAAGGCTCGGAGTTTTTGTCATATAGGAGTTATTCTCGCTAAATAACGAATAAACCACTAATCTCGCTATTTTGTTACTATCGAAATCGTTTGTCGCCAAAACTATGTATGGTTGATTCAAAAGCCAATATTTTGAGCAATGTACATACACAAGAACGTTATTAGCATAAATGTCCCAAAAAATTTAAAAAGTTCAGGAATTCATTCAGGGATTCTTTTTGACAATGTCTCCGAAGATTTATTTAACCTGGAATTTCTTTACGAATTGCTTCATAAATTCCTCCAGGGATCCCATCTGAAATTCCACAAGGGATTCCTTCGGAAATTAAGAGGCTCGTGACAAGCACTTGATGGAGTGTGGTTACTGGATGTGCTGTATTTGCCGAACGAACTTTCTGTATAAGTAGTGTAGGTTTGTGCCGCTATCTGCTCTGTCGCCTTTTGTTGCAATTATGAGGTGTTAAATAAAATTGGGTAAACGCAGAATTTTCATCTTTATTACGACGTTGTCCGAATAAAACTTCCCACATCAAATCATTATGTTACAGAATATTTCAGAAAATCTTCCATGTGTTCCTCCAGAAAAGTCACAAAGAATTATTTAACAAAATTTGACAAGAATTGCTTCACTTATTCCTGATTTTTCACAGATCATTTCAGAGATTGTTTGAGAAATTCGCCCAGGAATTACTTCAGAAATTCCTCAAGTAATTTTTTCCAAATTTTTGCTAGCCATTCGTTTGGAGAATCATTTGGAGATGTTTTCAGAAAATCTACCAAAAATTTCTTCAGAAATTCTTTTAAAACGTCTTTCTATATTGTTTGTGGAAACTTGTCCGAGGATTCGGCCAAAAAATTCTTCACGGATTCTTTTACAAAAACCTTCCATGGATTCATTCGGAAATTTTCTTCAGAGATTTGTTTAGAAATTCCTTCTATTCTATAAATTCCCGAAAGAATTCTTTCAAAGCATTTTTCATCATTTACTTCTGAAATTCCTCCATTTTTTTCAAAAAAATATCCATGAATTTGAGTAGAAATTCCTCTAGGGTTTCGCACAAAAATGCGTTCAGAGATTCCTTCAGAAATTGCACTAGGGATTTCTTCAGAAACTTTGTGTATTAGTTTTTGTAGAAATGTCTCCAGGGATTTCTTCAGAAATTCCTTCAGAGATTTTGCTTTTTTTTTTCGAGACTTTTTTAGATTTTTTTTTCGAAAAATCCTTCGGAAATTCCTTTAATCATTTTCTTAAACGATCCCCTAAGGATTTATTCTCCAGGGATTTTTTTGGATCTGAATTTCTGTCAGAAAAACTTCCTGTGAATTCTCAAAAAAATCCTCCAGGAACTCTTTAAAAATAATGTGAGATCTATTCGGGAATTTTCTGCCGTTATTCCTATAGAAACTACTCAGGGATTTTTCGAAGGGTTCTTCCAGAAAATCTCAAGTGGCTTTAATAATGCATTCGGCAAACTTCTCTAAGAATTCTTTTGGAAAAACTTCCACAGATTTTCCGATAATCCTTTCATGAACCATTGCTGAAATCAATCCTAGGATTCATTTAAAAAGAATGTCATTTAGAAATTTCTCCAAGAGATCCTCGACAGAAATTTCGACAGGGATTTCTTCAAAAGTTGTTCCAGCAGTTCCTTCAGAAATAGCACAGGCCGTTCTTTCAAAGATTACTCCAGGAATTCATCCTTGAGAATGGACACATGAAGGGACGCTGAAATCGGGGAACCTTCACCTCTGATTCTACCATGACAGCACTAGAAATAATTTATCACACATCTTGTAATTTTCCGAAGCATTACAATGACCATTTCATGGAATTTGCTATAAATTTTGGAATTCAATCAGAAGGCATCTACCAAAATTATCAGGAATATAGTTCAATAGGACAAGATTGGTGAAGTACTAGATTTGTAGTAATGAGCTGAATTTTTGTATGGAGAGATTGTAAATTCTTCGTTTTTGCGAGGAAGTCGTGCAAAAAGCGAAGGTAGGGAATCGCGCCACTTGGGCGGTGGCTTCTATATTCGTCTGTTTTCCACTATAACTCAGTCAAATTTGAACCAATTGACACAACTTTTGGAATGTGGTGAGATAGGTATAGTATCTACCCGTGTACAACATTTCAAGTCAATTGGTTCAAAATTAACTGAGTTATAGTGGAAAACAGACGAATATAGAAGCCACCGCCCAAGTGGCGCGATACCCTATTAAGATTCCTTGTCTAATTTGAAGCTGTTTGAGCAAAACATTGGAAAACTGCGTTGTTGTTTTTTCCATTTCTTGTATTTTTACAGTACAGTTTTCTAAAGTTTTGGTCAAACAACATCCATTTAGACAAATAATCATAATTCCCACGCTTTTTTGTACCATTTCCTTGCAGAAACGGAGAATTAACCTTCTCACCATACAAAAAATTAGCTCATTACTACAAATCTAGTACTTCACCGATCGTGCCCTATTCTCGGTAAGGAAGTCATAAGAAATGTTGAAAAAAGTTTGTGTGAAAAATTTGAAGAAAAGTCTGGCGAATGAACAGTTTGCATGCATCCATCAAAAATGTTGTTGTTGCTAAGGGATCTGTAAAAAATATCGCCAGAAAATCACCCCATATACTTCGCTCATCGTGATCATCGACAAAGCCAGAGATATTTAAAAAAATAAAGTCAGAAAGTGAAGTATGAGATTAAGGTAAATATATAGAACTAAGTATGTCATGAGGTATGCTTTGGCGCTAATATGGGTGCTCCGCGTGTCAAAAAACTGAAAACCCCTGCATTATAAATCATCATGATAGAAACTGCAAGTTTTAAACTGATTGAATATTAAAACTTTTACCATTAAAAAAATGTACATAAAATCGAGGTAAAATGTACATAAAATCGAAGTACATAAAATCGAGGGTCTATATAATCGAGGGTCCACTAAATCGAGGTATACCTGTATAATGTTCATAATGCAACTCATTTGAGTTGCATTATGAACATTATGCAACTCGAATCGGTTGCATTATGAAAAAAATCATTGCATAAAATTTTTTAGTAAATTAAACTGAAAGTTCTTCGTTTCAAATTTTCCATTTTCCGTTCCACATCTAATTTTCCTATTGATTTTCCATATTTGTTTCAATAATCTTTTTTTTATTTTGAGTATAGGAAGATAACTTCTCGCGTATACAACGAATATTGGTGAGCTCGTTTTTCGTTACTTTGTTGTTGTTTTTTTTTTAAATATCGTGTGATATGTAATGTATGATCATTGTATCAAAAATACTATGCAATCCGTCCCAACAAGTATCGGTTTGGCAGTTTTATTTTGTCGAATATTAATTTTGTTGCATTTTACTTTTATAACAACCTTTTAAATTGTCGTCACTGAGATATCGACGAAAGTAGATAGAAAGATACAAAGTAAAAGGTAAGATCCCCACCGGGCCAGGGGTCAGGACCTGCCACAGCAGCCTTAAGTTCCTTATCCTCTTTCAGAAAGTTTGTTCCACGTGAAGCGGACCCAATGTGATGGTTATAGCACGTGAATATCACGACGAGAACCAGAGATCGCGTAGGTTCCGAGATGCCTCGGGTTAAAAATCTCGTTGATGCAGATAAAAAAAGTTTGTTCCATGGTAGCTTCGTATCTCTATTGGAGTTCCCTGATGAGTGGACGCAGTTTCGTTGCACCATAATGCAGGAACTCCTTGCCGACAATTGAGCTGAACCGGAACCACTGTGACCCCGTCCAGGAGTTAGTGTCTACTATCTATGAGGGATTCGTGGTCGCCAAAGTAAACGGGGTCTTCTTCTGTAGCTGTTATGCGCCTCCGCGGTGGCCGATCCAGCAGTTCACGCAGATGCTGGACCGTATGACGCCCGTGCTAAAAGGTCGAAGGCCGGTGATAAAAGCGGGTGACTTTAATGCCTGGACCGTGGAATGAGGAAGCCGGAACCAGCGGGGTCAGATCCTGCTAGAGACACTACTAGATGTCGACCTGGCTAATGTCGGTACCAAGAGTACCTTTAGTCGGAATGGTGCGGAGTCGATAACTGAGGTTACTTTTTGTAGTCCTGGCCTAACAAGTAGTTCGAACTGGAGAGTAGTCGATAGCTACACTCACTTGGCGGATCGCTACAATATCGATTACAACAACAGCAAGCAGTAAGTAGAGGAAGAGGCGGCTAGTCAAAGACCAAAGCCCTCGCTGGTGGAAGACATCATACTTCGACGAAGGGGTATTTAGGGAGGCGCTCCGGCGAAAGCGAAACCTACTTGATTTAGACGGTGACGAGCTGGTAGCGATGCTCTCGTGTGCGTGCGATGCGACCATGCCTAGGTGAGTCCATTCTAGAAATGGGAGGCCACCGGCTTACTGGTGGACCGACGCGATTGCGGACCTGCGTCGCGCCTGCCTACGGGCTGGCCTGCTATGAGGGTATCTGTCAAAGTGCCAATGCTAATCCGTGGGGTGATGCCTACAGGATCGTGATGGCCCTGACGATAGGTGTATTCGCTCCTACAGAGCAATCTCCAGAGATGTTGGAAAGTATCATCGAAGGGCTTTTTCCGCGTCAATATGCTAGTCCTTGGCCTCCTTTCGTAGGACAGCCGGGGTGCTGGCGATAAGGAGAGGGTCACCGATGTGGAACTTGCGGGGATAGCAAAGTCCCTTAGCGTAGGTAAGGCCCATTTCCGGGCTGAGTTCTGAACCTGACCTTAAAAGTAGCTATTGCAGAGGCTCCCGAGATGTTCAGCTTGACTACGCAGAAATGCCTGGAAGAGGGGGTTTTCCATGAAGTATGGAAGAGGCAGAACCTGGTTCTATTGCCAAAGGCGGGGAAACCACCTGGAGACCCGACGGCATATAGCACAATATGCTTGATCGGCACGGAGGGGAAGGTGCTCGAGGCCAGTACGGCTTCCGGAAGAGGAGGTCGATTGTAGACACTATCCTGTCGGTTACAAAACCGCCGGAAAAGCACTCGAGCGTAAGAGAAGAGGGAATCGCTACTGTGCAGGTGCAGTAGTGGCTCTGGATATAAGGAAAGCGTTTAATAGCGCCAGTTGGCCAGCTCTTGCCGATACACAACTGCGTCTGGGGACACCTGGGTACTTAAACAAGATACTTGGAAGGTATTTCCAGAATCCAGTACTATAGTTTACGACACAGATGTGGGTCGGAAGTACTTTCCCATAACCTCAGGAGTCCCGCAGGTTTCCATCCTGTGTCCGGTGTTATGGAATACCATGAACGACGAGATGTTGAGGTTGGAGTTCCCGGTAGAAGTGGAGATTGTCGACTTTGCTGACGACATTACGCTTGAAGTCTACGGTGAGTCGATCGAAAAAGTGGAGTTGACTACCACCCACTCGATCAAGGTTGTGGAGGCGTGGATGAGGTCCATGAAACTGGAGTTGGCTCACCACAAAACTGAGGTGATGGTTGTGAACAACCTGAAGTCGAAGCAGCAAGCGATGATCAGTGTAGGTGATGGCACTATCATGTCGAAGCGCTCCGTCAAACACTTGGGCGTGATGATCGACGATAAGCCCAGCTTCGGTAGCCACGATGATTACGCCTGTAAAAGAGCCTCCACAACTATAGTGGCACTGTTCCGGATGATGTCCAATAGCTCTGTGGTGTACGCTAGTAAGCGCAAGTTCTGGCTAGTTCATACTAAGATATGGCGGCCCGGCTTGGGGCACTGCGCTTAGTACTGAAAGCTACCGTGGTAACCTAACAGGCTGATGTGCCTGAAGATTGCGAGTGCGTACCGTACCGTATGGTGCCTATAGGCCTATCAGGGAGGACTTGGATTGCTTCGAAATGCGTGGGACAAGTGACATACGCAGGACTGTCAGGAAGGCTGCTTGCCGCATGCGAGGAGGACACAACTCCGGACCATCTTGTCCAGAGGATGTGTAGGGATGAGTTTGACTGGAATGCCGTTTCAACGGCTCTCACCCACATCATCTTGGAGCTACAGAGGAGGTGGCGCGTGGACTCGGAGAATGGCTAGTTCACATGAGGTACAATAGGTGGTCCAGGGGTTCGAAGTCGGCTCGATAGGTCATACCCTAGGTTATACCGGTTCCCTGAGGTCGAAATCGACCCTTACAGCAATTAAGTGGCCGCGGAGAGGAAGTCCTGGTAACGTTGCTGTCGTAACGTTGGCCTTCTGGGTTGGATCTGAGCCCGCGGTTGGATTGGGATCCCCGGTTGGGGCCGGGGCAGGTGGATACCCTACTGTCAGCAACCTTCTGGTGCAGCTGATAGGGCCTGAAGGGTAGTGATATCCTTGCCTTCAACAGGTCAGATCTGGTTGCACGTAGGCATCTATTCTTGCTGTCTACAAAACAGTTGGGCGCGGGCGTGGGGTTGATTCTGCCTGCCTTCCGAGGACATCCTGCAATAGGATACTAAACTAATGCATGCATGTCAGAACTAATTTCATTAGATCCATACTTGAAAAATAGAGTGTGCGAGATTGATCCCACATCATTAACGCTAACCGTATAACCGTATATGATATAACTTAGCCTTGTTTTAGATCATCCTAGCCAATTTGAAGCTGAGTTCTTCTGTATCCATTTGTAATGAACTTAAATTCAAAGTGCACGAATATCATAATTTATCCTATGCATTGTTACGAGTTAAAGCCTTAACTCCAGAATGATTTGGATGGCCCGGAATCGTCATTGATGTAGAATCAATCTTGCACACTCTATTTTACATGTATGGATCTAATGAAATTAGTTATGACATACATACATTAGTTGAGTATCCTATTACAGGCAAAGGCCTTACAATCAGAACTCCAGAGCGTTTTATGTTGCCTAGAACATCACCAGGTCATGACCACCATTATTTCATGTTTTAAAATATATCTTTGAATGTAATGAATAAAGTTCAAGTGTTTTAAAAATTAAAAAAAAATATTTGTATTCAGTAGAACAAGCTCAAAACTTAAGAACGTTTTGAATAACCTGGAGATCTATTCTTCTTTTTCTTCCTTATGGCTCGACGTTCGCATTGGAACTAGGCCTGCCTCGCTTCTTAATTACACTTCCACAGTTATTAATTGAAGGGCTTTCTTTGCCTGCCATTGCATGAATTCGTATATTGTGTGGCAAGTTCAATGATACACTGTGCCCAGGGGAGTCGAGAAAGTTTTCCGACTGGAACGGGAATCGAACCCGCCGTCTCCGAATCGGCTATCCATAGCCTTAACCACTAGACTAACTGGAGATCTATGTTACAGCTGTTTAAGGACATAAATTATTTCTACGTAACAGCCACAACCCAAACAAGGAGTTTTGTGCAGTTTTCATTAAAATATATCACATTTACATAGAAATATAACTCGAAATAGAATGAAAAACAAGAGGTGTACCGTCGTTCGGGGTGACATTGGGCCTAGAGGGTAACATTGGTCCATCGATCCTACGGATTCAATATTAATGGGAGAATCCAACGGTGGATGCCAAGTATCATAGAATTATGTATTCTAGTAGTTTAGCACACAATATGCATTCTCGTCGTATTCTAAATGTGCGGAATAGTGCCCCAATGTCACCCCGCTTTGGCCCAATGACACCCCGCACGACGGTACACTACATTTGCAGCTATATCTCCAAAATCTCCACACAACCTCGATGTATGCATATGATAGCACAACTATTCCCCTTGATAAAACCGTTTTGATTTTGAAAATCCACCCACTAGGTCAAAAGTAAAGTATGCAAAAAAGTTGTCCACATCCTTTAAGTAACTTTTGAAGTATTTATAGAACACTAAGCTGAAGTGCCGGCTTTGCCTCAGTTGGGTCTTTATTACAAGAAGAAAAAAACATGTAGAATAAATCATGAGCGGGAATGTATCAATAACAAAATAATATTAATAAAAGGTAGGGGAAAAGCTGCCCTTTGGGAATTTCCTAGCTACACCCGTGTCTAGATCACAGTTCTAGCTATTTTCAGTGATCTTTTTACACTCCTCTCCAACAGCCCTGTGGCCCCATATGAGTTTAGTCGTTTGCGAGCAAGCGTTGTTGTCGTGGAGTGATCGACCGACAAACCCAGAGACCAAGTGATCCCAATTTATTCGACAGAGATACTAAAAATTATCTTTCTTCTTCGCAGCTCTCGCCGCTTGGCTCTGCCGGTCGCGAACGAATCGTAAATGAGATGAAAAGCATAGCAAGAATGCAGTCTGAAGTTCATGTAACTTGTTGTGCTCGATTGCCTGAACCCGGCAGTCATAACCTGCTGCTGTCGTTCAACTCAACTTCATCAACAAGAGAGCTCTAGTCGAGGCCACATGGGCTTCTTCGTTTTCGTAGTGCCACATCGGTCGGGACGCGAATATCGTGCGACAAACGCTCGAAACAGCCGATACTTACTAGGTCACCTGCGTAGAGAAAGAAGTCCAAGCCTGGAGATTGCTTATTGAACTCCGTAGTAGGTACCTCTCACTTCTTCCCCTGATAGTCACAAACCAAAACAGTCGTCGTGTGCTGTGGGGTATTGCCTTGGTACCGCATGTGAGTCTGACTAAAGAAGATATTTATTTCTTATTATATCACAAAGTTGGACCAGCAAAGAGCGGGTTAGTAGCGTGCAGCATTCGTTACGTAAGCTATATTTTCCATACGGTTGCAGCATCTATCTTCTTAACCTTCCGTAACTCGCGCGGTTGACTACCTGCGTCAGCACCACACTAATGCTGAGAACAAAAAGCGAGATTTTTTCAACGTGTTGTACAAAATACAACAGCGCGATCGTTCGAGGGTTAATGGCAATCTGATCGATGCTAAACACGAGTGAGTTCGTGAGAAAAATTCTTTCATTTACCTACAAATACAATATCAGTAGGTTAATCAGTGTTAGAAAGCATAGACTGGTTTGAAAAAAAAAAACGGCAGCTAGGTATATGACGAAATAAATCACCGAATAATTGTAAAACTCCCATCACACACCTAACTCGCCATCGTAACGCCACGTTTATCGTACTGGACACTTCATACCGTAAATACCAACTCATCATGTACGCATTTAATGTTTGTCTGTCAACACACTTGCTGAATGTGCGTCGTTATTCACGTCTGGGATGAATAGGCAGAACGATCTGTTTGAACGGTGAACTACGCCAACCATTACAGGGTAGTTTCAAAGCGTGCCTTAAAAATCTACTCATAAAAAACACGGTCGTCTTTCAAAGTTCTTCCTGTTTGTAAAAAATGATGTTGAAAATTTCTAAAACATTATCCAATTGATCACAACTTTGCGTCGTAATAAAATCAAATCCTTTTTATGGAAGTTTCCTGGAAAAGGGAAAAAGCTTTGATAGTTTCTTAACCAATTATCGTAAAACGATAGGTAAAACCAGTAAATTCTATATTTTACAAACATATAGGACCACTCACAAATCACGTAGACTTTTTGGGGGGAGGGGGGGTCTCTGGCTAAAGTTTACGCTCCACAAAAATTTCAAAATTTTTGTTTGGACGAAAGTCTACGAGGGAGGAGAGGGCACTGAGATGGCTAAAATTTGGTCTATGTGCAAAAACCCTGATTAATCCACCCTGCGGTGATAGTGCCTTCCTCGTCAAATATGTACTCATGATCTTTCGGTCAACGTAAGTATCCTCGAATGCTTGATACGAAAACACTAATTACAGCCAAGCCATTATCGAATTCGGAATCTTATTTCTGGCATTCCGACGAAAGGTCAACTTATAAACAGAACAATAGCAGTCCTATCACTTGATTACAGACCACCTTCACTATTACTGGAAACCTATCAATATCATGACAATAATTCCAAGCGCAAATATATGGTATGTGGGGGCAAGATGGGTATGTGCCGTTTTCAACTGTACTATTTTCTTTTTTTTTTAGTTTTTATTTTTGTGTATTTTAACTTAGATGCTAATTCTACACTCAATTGTACTATTTATTTTTTGGATGTTTCAATCATTTTCCCAGATGTACAATGTGGGTCCACAAAAAAGTGGTATATTCATTTGAAATTTCTTTACGTTTCTGGCACAGAAAGAAATGTTTTTTCGTGATACTTCGTATGCTATACATCCTACAAACTACGTGTAATGTGTAGACGGGGCAATATGGGTCACCCTAAGTTCTTGAAATGTTTGCATGTTTTTTCAAAATGTTTTATTTTTCATTGAAAGGCAATTCTATGACCTACATTATCGAAGCGATGAGAGCGCTGAAAATTTGTGTATATAATTTAAATATTTTTCTGCAAAAACCATAGGTTTTTGGAGCCCATTGGTGGCTGTCTGAAGAAAAATCTTCTATTTCCTAGAATCAACCACCATTATGTTTCATCACTTGGGCTGCAAAACGGTGAGTCGATAAGAAGAGCGTCCAACATAGCTCTGGTCCTCAGTTCCTACCTCATGCTTCCACGGGTCAAGCGATGACAAAGACCGTCAGCTACGAGTTGTGTACTTAGCTCGTAGTGCAGCCTGGGCACTGTTGTCCTTCTGACTTCAGCTAGATTGAGGAGGTACGACCCGAGCGTCTGTTCACCAAGGAGGTGCGGCTCAAACAGCGTCTGTTTTGGCATCCAGCGGCTGAGTAAGAAACGCTGCACCACGCCCAGCTAGATCCAAGGTGGTAGCCCCATCAACGTGGTCGTCCCAGTGTTGGTTGGTTGAGAAAATACGACTCGATACAATCGGCAAAGATCCACGCGACGAAATAAGGACTACGATTGGAAACTTGGAACACGGAATTGCAAGTCACTAGGTTTCGCAGGATGTGACAGGATAATTTACGACGAACTACATCCCCGCAACTTCATCGCAACGACATCGTGGCGTTGCAGGAACTTTGTTGGACTGGACAGAAAGTGTGGAAAAGCGGGCATCGAGCGGCTACCTTCTACCAAAGCTGTGGCACCACTAATAAACTGGGAATAGGATTTATATTGTTGGGCAAGATGCGACAACGTGTGATCGGGTGGCATCTGATCAACGCAAGGATGTGCATGTTGAGAGTTAAGGGCCGCTTCTTCAACTACAGCATCATAAACGTCCACTGCCCACACGAAGAGAGACCTGATGACGAGAAAGAAGCGTTCTACGCGCAGCTAGAGTAAACATACGATGGTTGCTTGCCGCGTGACGTGAAAATCGTTGTAGGCGACATGAACGCGCAGGTAGGAAGGAAGGAAATGTGCAGACCGGTAATCGGGCGAAACAGCCTGCACGCCGTATCGAATGATAACGGCCAGCGATGCGTAAACTTTGCAGCCTTCTGTGGTATGGTAGTCCGAAGCACCTTCTTCCTCCGCAAAAATATCCACAAAGCCACCTGGAGATCACCGGACCATCAAACAGAAAACCAAATTGACCACGTTCTAATCGACGGTAAATTCTTCTCGGATACAATCAATGTCCGCACATACCGCAGTGCGAATATAGATGCGTATCACTACTTAGTCGCTGTTCATGCGCTCAAAACTTTCGACAGCCGAACGCCGCGGCTCAACATTGAACAGCTACGTAACGTAGAAGTGGCTCAAGACTACGCGTAGCAGTTAGCAGTGGCTCTACCAACGGAAGACCAGCTTGACGCAGCTTCACTTGAAGATGGCTGGAGGGACATCCGATCCGCCATAGGTAGTACCACTAGGCTTCGTGACTTCGAATCACAGAAACGACTGGTACGATGGCGAATGTGAACAGTTGCAAAACGAGAAAAATGCAGCATGGGCGAGAATGCTGCAACACCGTATGAGAGCGAATGAGGCACGTTACAAACAGGCGCGGAACAGGCAGAACTCAGTCTTCCGGATGAAGAATCGCCAGCAGGAAGAACGAGATCGCGAAGCCATGAAAGAGCTGTACCGCGCTAAGGACACACGAAAGTTCTACGAGAACCTGAACCGCTCGCGCAGAGGCTTTGTGCCACAAGCCGACATGTGCCGAGATAATCACGAGAATATTCTCACGAGCGAGCGTGAGGTGGTCGAGATGTGGCGGCAGCATTACGATGAACACCTCAATGGCGACGTTGCAAATACCGAAGGTGGCGTGGTAACAGATCTAGGAGTATATGCACAGGACGAAAGACTTCCGGCCCCTGACCTCCAAGAGATTGAGGAGGAGGTTGGCCGGTTGGAAAACAACAAAGCCGCTGGAGCAGATCAACTCTCAAGCGAGCTTCTAAAATACGGTGGAGATGCACTGGTGAGAGCACTACACTGGGTCATTACCAAGATTTGGGAGGAGGAAGTATTACCGGAGGGATGAATGGAAGGTATCGTGTGTCCCATCTACAAAAAGGGCGAAAAGTTGGATTGCGGGAACTATCGCGCGGTCACATTACTGAGCGCTGCCTACTAGGTACTCTCTCAAATTTTATTCCACCGTCTATCACAAATTGCAAGAGAGTTCGTGGGGCAATATCAGGCTGGATTTATGGGTGAACGCGCTACAACGGACCAGATGTTCGCCATCCGCCAGGTGTTGCAGAAATGCCGCGAATACAACGTACCCACACATCACTTGTTCATCGATTTCAAATCGGCGTATGATACAATCGATCGAGAACAGCTATGGCAGATTATGCATGAATACGGATTCCCGGATAAACTGATACGATTAATCAAGGCGACGATGGATCGAGTGATGTGCGTAGTTCGAGTATCAGGGACACTCTCGAGTCCCTTCGAATCTCGCAGAGGGTTACGGCAAGGTGATGGTCTTTCGTGCTTGCTGTTCAACATTGCTTTAGAGCAGCGTTTCTCAATCTATGGGACGCGACAATATTTTTTTTTTTTGTATTAACGAGATTTTAGCCCTAGGCTAGTTCATCTCGGGACCCACGCTTTACTTCCCTTCCGAAGGAAGAACTCACATTTTGCGAGTTTGTCGGGAGTGGGATTCGATCCCAGGTCCTCAGCGTGATGGTCTAGTGTTCTACGATATTGTAATAAATGACTTAATAAACTTATATCAAATTGTATTGCAAGCCATTTTCTAATTTACAAATACCCCCTTGGAGAATCAGCAGTTATTTGTAGAAATTCGGTTTCTCGTCAATTCTATTCAAATTTTTTTATTATAAGTTTAAGTCAGGACTATATTTAATATTGATACTACATACTGAGATTCTGAAACTCTGAATTTTTAATCAAAAGTTTTAAGATTAGGGTAAAATTTTAGATTTTACTTGTGTTCTGTAAAAAAAAGTTTAATAATGGGCAAAAATTTCAAATGATTGTAATCAGCCTTGTACCCCTTAACTCCATCCTTCTTTGCTTATCCTTTGTAATCTTTCTAAGTGTCAGTTATCTACTGTCAAAGAATAGGCAAAAGAGGGCGGAACCAAAAGGTACAAAATTGATTACACTCATTGCTTAGCGGGTTCGAAGCGACGGAAAAACAGCAAAAAAAATATCAAACTTCGAAAAGAAATTTTATCTTTACCGAATTTTAGCAAAGCTAAACTTCGATTAACTTTTGCTGAACGTCAATAATCTTAAATTTTACGAAAATCAGAATATTTTAAAATTGAATAGCATTTACAATTCGATCTTACATTTCAAAGTAGATTTTAAAGTAGCAGAAGCTTAAAATTGCCACCATATTTTCAAATACTTCGTATAACTTGTATGTTTTTGTCAATGCTAGAATATGTGGAAAAACCTGTTATGTAGTGTTGCATAGAGCTAACTGGTTCAATGTTTTAGAAACTTTGAAACCTATCTCAAATTTTTTTGAGAGTAAGAGTTTACTGATGATGCACACTCGGGCGCCATAGAAACTTTCCAAAAAAAACAAAGAAAAAGTACCGTAAATTTTAAAAAAAATCTATGTTCTTATGTTAGCATTCAATATACGTGAACGTAGGTTTATCAGAGTTTATTAAAGTGAAAAAATGTATTTATTTAAAAAGACAGTCGATTATAATTGCTGGTGGGTCGCCAAATTCTATAAAAATCAAAAGCAGTGCTGAAAAATTCATTTCGTCATATCTAAATTCAATCACCTACAGCTCATTTTGGAGGCTGAACCTGAGAATATGGTATATGAAAGACTTGTGCAGCTAGACCAGTTCTGCTAGAAAGTCACGAAAAAACCGCTATTTTTCGAATATTTAACGTAAATGTCACGGGCTTCCTTTGAAAAATGCCAAATGATATTCACGGTGAATATCATTTAGCATTTTTCAAAGGTGGTCCGTGACATTTACCTTAAATATTCGAAAAATATCGGTTTTTCCGTGACTTTCTAGCAGAACTGGTCTAGCCGCACAAGTTTTTCATATACCATATTCTCAGGTTCAGCCTATAAAATTAGCTGTAGGCGACTGAATTTAGATATGACGAAATGAAATTTTCAACACTGATCAAAAGTGGGTCGCAAGCTGAAAAAGTTTGAGAACCCCTGCTTTAGAGGGTGTAATTAGTAGAGCGGGGATAAACACGAGTGGAACGATTGTCACGAAGTCCGTTCAGCTGCTAGGTTTTGCTGATGATAGTGATATTATTGGTCGAAAATTTGAGAGACGTACATCCGACTAAAGAGTGAAGCCAGGCGAATCGGATTAGTAATTAATGTGTCGAAGATGATGGCAAAGGGCTCCAGGGAGGGATCACCGCGCCCGCCACCCCGAATTTATATCGACGGTGATGAAATCGAGGCGGTTGAATAATTCGTGTACTTGGGCTCACTGGTGACCGACGACAACGACACCAGCAGAGAAATTCAGTAACACGAAGTTAACTATCTACAACACGTTGATTAGACCGGTCGTCCTCTATAGGCACGAAACTTGGACCCAACGCGCCCTTGGAGTTTTCGAATGGAAGGTGTTGCGTACCATCTACGGCGGAGTGCAGATGGAAGACGGGACTTGGAGAAGGCGAATAAACCACGAGCTACATCAGCTGCTGAGAGCACCAACCATCGTCCATACCGCGAAAATCGGGAGGCTACGGTGGGCGGGCCACGTCATCAGGATGTCGGATAGCAACCCGACTAAAATGGTTCTCGAGAGTCATCAGTGGGTGTTTGACATTCTACTACCAATATGATCATCAGAAATATTTCCTTCTTTTAATCATAGGCTATTATTTCCAGTTTTGACATTCAAGGATTAGTTTGCGTTGAAACTGCCAATATTTTTATCTCTGATTTCTCCTTCTTTCAATCATGGCTGTTCTTCCGAGTTATAGTGGTGGATTAATTAGGTTTTTTTTCACTTATCTATTCGCCATATGTAGTCTCTTGGAGATCTGTTTTTGTTGAGAGTGGAGAACTAGCCATGGAATCAGCTCAAGATTGAAGTATGCATAAATAAAAACTAAAACGAGGTATTTCATTATTTTATCGTTCTAAGGATTAAGTTGGAACAATTGCAATGAAATTCAGCCGTGTGACAGTTTGCGTGATCAATAATAATACAAAATAGCTTAGGGTGTGTGTCGATTTGTATTTGCTGACCGCAAAATGATCTGACGCTTGTGAAACAAGCTACACGTTAGCTTGTAATTATCGGCTTGATATGAATCGGTCAGTCAACTGACAGGAATGGTATTTTCAGGAGTTTCCCAATTCTATATTGTCTATAACACAGCGCAACATTTGTTTAACTTATGTGTCTCTGGCAGATTTTGGGCCGCTGCATCTGAATCCGGGCTCAGATTTGCTCCAGCACGTCACAATTTTGAGCTATACCTCAATTTATAGGGCAAAATATGCGATTTTGGTCTTTTTTAATTGCAAGCCATAAAGCATGGACATATTTTTTTAAACAATCAAAGGGTAAATTGATCAATTAACATCTAAATTAACGACTCATGCTGAATATTTTGTTATGAAAAATCAAATTTGAAAGATTCAAGGTGATACGGGACGACGTGTTAATTTTCCTATCTTCCCTCTCTTTCTTACAATTTGCATCGCGATTTATAGATGGTAATCTTGATTTCTATTGCTCTGAAGATGCTGAAAACAATCACCATATACACTGCATACACAATGATAAGTTTTTGTTGCGAAATATGAAGTAGAATCTGAGATTACCATCTTAGTAGCAACAGAGCAATGGTGGATAGTTCGCCCTTGAACATTTTATGTTAGTATGTAAACTTGCATGCAACTTTTGGAGGGTGACTTGTATGGGAAATATCGTACCTAACATAAATTGCTTAAAACTATCAAATTCGATTTTTTTTGTAAAACGATATATTTTGCATGAGTCGATAATGTACATGTTAATTGACCAATTTACCTTTTGATCGCTTAAAAAATTCCATGCTTAATGTCTTGCAGTCAAAAAAGCTCAGAGACGAACCAGCCAAGGGCTGAAAGTCTCTCTAATAAAGACAAATCAATCAATCAAAAAAGCTCAAACTCGCATATTTTGCCCTATAAATTGAGGTATAGCTCAAAATTGTGACGTGATGGAGCAAATTTGAGCCCGGATTCGGACATACGTTTGTTCTTGAGAAAGACCAATAGTTGATTTTTGTTTCGCTGTGTAATTTTTGTTTCCATTAATCAAGTATTAGCAGGATTCCGTCGTTCCGTCGTTTGACCTCACCCTCAACACGTCAGATTCAAAAGTATTTCTTTTATTGCTTTATTTTTTTTTTTCATTACTTCAATTGTGGAAAGTGTGTTTTAATGACGACACACTTTTGGATGATTTGGAGCACTTCAACATACTGACGAACCGGCATTAGCTACTCATTCCAATTACCGATGCACCAAGTAGAGGAGGTGATGAAGCTACTATTCAGTGGGGTGAGCATTACTACCGGACAGCAGTTTTTATTGCACACGTTTTTCCTCATTATACCCACAGCGGTTCATTGTTAACCATGGGAAGGGCAACATGCTGGCTGTGATTACTGGTAGAACGTCATGGTCCACTTTTTGTGGCCATTTTATTGATTGTTCTTTTTTTTTGTACGTAAGGCCTTCGATGAAGAGCTATGAATATTTTACTGCAGAATAAAAAAAGAACTACCTTTCTCAAGGAACCTTGTTAGGCCAACTTCCTCATTTATCATTTCTCCTCTAAAAATGAACTTTTGCTTTTTTTTGTAACAAAATATAGGTGAGGCATTGTAGGGGGATTAGGGGCATAATGAACACACTAAGCAAATGATTATGTTAGGCCTGTATAACGGACAAAAACTTATCATATTATCAGTTGGCTTACAACTTTACCTTGTTTCCTACGTATTTCAATCATTTACAGCAGGTAGAATGTCATTATTGTGAAGAAATAATGAATTGTAAACCGTGTGTTTTTTGGGGCTGGCAGGAAAGGTACGGGGCGAAATGGACACCCATCGGGGCATAATGGACACCCCTGCATATTCTATGCTGTATCTTTGATAACATCGACCAGTTCAGTAATTTGCCTACGGAGATCAATATCACACATATAAAACTCCATCTTAAACGAGTTTACATAACATTAAAGTTGATTAAATAAACTTT
>NC_085136.1:203058436-203083436 GCF_035046485.1 Aedes albopictus | reverse complement strand
GCATGACAGTCGCAAGGCAAAACAAAAGAAAAAGTGTTCCCGCCAAAAACAAAAGCACGTGGGTTTCGCGAAGTGACAGATGTTTTTGGATGTATTTGTGACGAACGGCAAGAGTAGCTCAGTGGAATGAGTGTTCTTGCTGTCAAACCCCATATAGTGGAATTATATACTTTTAAATCTGGTGACGCTGTTATGATTAGTGACTGTCGCGCTAATATCAGAAGTCAGAGGCAGATAATCGTCATATTCTGATTTTTCTTGAGAGGCATAATATTTATTGAAATTTATGTAGTACTAGCTCTCCCGGCAAACGTCGTACTGCCTGCCTACTGCGTTTTTGACATCCAGCTCTATAGGGACGCCCCCCACAAAATCATCTGTAAAGCACTGTTTGCAGTTCAGAAGGAATTTCTCAGCCTATCTTGATGCATGGGAAATTCCTTGGCTGAATCGCTCAAGAAACCGGGTTTTCTTCGATCGCAGTACGCAGTAGCGAAGAAATGACAGTTCAAATGGCAGTCACCGAAGAAAGTTTCTGCCAGGAATCACTCAAGAAGTTTCTTGAGCGATTCCTTTCGAACTCGAAACTGCGCTTAAGGGAGCTGATATTGTCAAAGATAATGCCAAATAACTCGGTTATAGTGTCGAGTAAGCAACAGTAGCGATCTTCATATTACGGTATGGCGCCGCAGCATGGTCGAATGCGCTAGTGATCAATCGAAACATGAAGCGCCTCGAGAGTACCTACAGGCTGATTTGCCTGTGGTCAGCGCATACCACACGGTCTCTAAGGACGCGGTATGCATGCTACAGGACATGACGCCCATAGCACTAGTGGTGGCAGAGGACGAAGAGTTCTTCGAGCGGGATTTGGGACAGAAGGTCGAAGGACAAATGGTCAAAGGATAAAAGGTCGAAGGACAAAAGGTCGAAGGGACAAAAGGTCGAAGGGACAAAAGGTCGAAGGGACAAAAGGTCGAAGGGACAAAAGGTCGAATGGGACAAAAGGTCGAATGGGACAAAAGGTCGAATAAACAAAAGGTCTAATGGGACAAAAGACCGAATGAGACAAAAGGTCGAATGAGACAAAAGATCGAACGAACAAAAATTTTAGCAGACCAATTTACCAGCTGGTATGTCTCGCTTATTAGACAAATTTTTTTGAGAAGTCTTTGTTGCCGCTCATTGAGAGAAACATTGTAGTGCTGTTATAGAAATCATATGCATTTCATCCGCTAACATGTCTATAGGAAATTTTTCCTTCTTTTGTTTACAGGCTGTTTCTTTCATGTTTTGTTAATGTAGTATTTATTTAATGGCGATTTAGTTTGATTTTTTGTTTAGCACTTTTTTCGTCTTAACTTTTTGGGCTGTTCTTTTAACTTTTGTTACTGAAATAATTATTGACTCCTTAGGGACTTATTTGTCAATCAGAAATTTTGCCTTCCTCTTTTCAATACCTGTTCTTTCTAACTGTACTGCAGAAATATTCATTGACAAACTACTTGTGCTTAGTGATCATCCCCACTTGGATTGATAGGTGGATCCTAATAACGTTCCCATGAGTTCTCAACAGAGCGTTAATGATTAATCATAAATTTAATCATGATTAATGATTAATGATTAAGATTAATCAAAAATCATTAATCATAATCACTTAAATTTCTTATTTAATCATTAATCATTAATCTTAATCACACTGATTTCGCAATTTAATCATTAATCAGTAATCATAATCATAAGAAAAAAGAATTAATCAATCATTAATCATTCATCACCAAAAATGATTCATCATATAAAATATATGATTCAACTTGAATTGGTTCAAATGCTGCTCTAAGTCTGATTCTTTTTTCAAAAATCTCCCAGACAAAGTATTTTTAACTTTTGAAACTTCAAAAATATTTTAAACAGCAAATACCTTTTAATCATTTCCAATTTTTGTGATTGATTAATCATGATTAATCATGATTTTTAATCACTGGGCCGTTTTTAATCAATAATCATAATCAATAATCACAGATAAAACCAATTTTAATCATTAATCATAATCTTTAATCATCCTAAAAATCAAATTAATCATTAATCATAATCAATAATCACCGAAATTAGAATTTTAATCATCAATGATTAATCATGATTAAAAATTTTGTTAATCATGAACGCTCTGGTTCTCAACACCTTTACTGTAGAGTCTTGCTGTAAATGCAAATTTTGAATCTTTGAGAATCGAATTCATAATTATTCCATCGCACGACAAGGGCTTACGTGTCTGATTAAGATCGGATTATAACGGTGTTAGAATCATCCAACAATATTCTGCAATAAATATTATCCGTACGTCGCTCCCGTCTCGAGGAATTCCAGTACACATACTGGGAACAGCCAGCTAGATGTAAACAAATCTTGCACTGCTCATTCACTTTGATTGCAATCATATCGCGGAGTGCAATCGGACAAGGGTTAGCGCTATTAGAAACGAACACTAGCACCAACCGCTTCATTACGTAAAATGAAATGCACCGGTTGCAGTGCAGGACCCGCTGAGTTGCAGCAAGGCTTGTGTATGTGTGTAGATTGCAAACCGGGAAAACCAGACATGCTTTACCATATATTTGATTAAATTGCGTGACTAGCTGCACTTTGAGGGCAAACATCTCGATCTGGATGCTCCGATCGACCGGCCGCGCAGTGAGAGAGGCACCTCACATTTTCGCCGATAGAATGTAAAACTGCGCAGACATACTTTTCCATTGGGTAGGTGGAGTTGATGAAATTTGCTGTAAACGTCTAACGGATTGGGATAGCTGACATCGGTGAATTCTTATTGCTGAAAGTAGCTCATGTTCAGATTCAAATCTCTCAATAAACGGACTGATTAGTCAACAATGTAATCGGACGTTCTACTGTACACGTGTTGGAGGTCTAGTTAGTTACATGTGTTGAAAAACTAATGCGCACTTTGCTCGTTAGTATATCGGCGCCTATTACAGAGGGTGATGAATATTTAAAATAATTTGATCTCTGAGTCTAGCAATTAAAATTACTTCGAAGGTAATAATAGATAACAGAATCATTTTCATTCTCCCAGATTGTTGACATCATGCTAAATTAACATGAATTTTGCTTTACCAGGAAAAAGAATGTGGTGATTTTTAGACACTTACACATTGTGGTTTAAAGATGGGAAATATTCAATATAATCAGTGTGGTTCGTATTTGTCCGAAGTGTGTTGTGTATTCATCAGCCGTCATTTATTTCAATTTACGGTGAATCCCCGATTTCTCATGGTGGATTGTTTAAAAAAAATGCAATAATACGAAATTTTCCTTACGAAAACTGTTCTGCCGTTCTACGCCCATTTGTCCCATGTTATATGGAAATCCCATGTAACATGGGACAATTATGCGTTGAACGGGAATGTTGACCTTTTTACAAACGAGAGCCCCGGGAAATTTAAACTTTGAATTAAATAAAAAATAATAATTCTACGTGTGCAGCTTTATGATGCAAATTTTGTGAAAATAATGTTTAAAGTGGAATCAATTTTCGTTACTTACTACCGCAGACAGACGTTCAAGCTCGAACAAATTTATTCAAATTTTCTATGTAAATTTTCACTAGCGACACCTAAGCAACTGATTGCCACAGTGCAGTTGACAGTTTGAGAAACCACGTGCTTCCAGCCGCTTACTTACCACCCAATTCACCACCCACAGAGAAATAAAATCAAAACAAACACTGTCAAAATCTTTCCTACATTTGCGTCACATTTCACAAAGATTTTCCAATGCGAGTGAAGTTCATCCAAATACAGTTTTATTCAAGCAAATCTATGTAAAATAAAAGTAATAATGTGTAAAATAGTTAACAAGAGTCCTGCGCTAATATGTGCTAAAGATTTTAGACATTAAATAAAAGTCATTTACTCTGCACAAATTATGTGGAAACATTATTAGCGTTCAACACTTGCGGTCTTTTTCCGCCATCCGGCTTACAGTTGTTGGTCGCAACGCACATGTGAGGCAGCGATTGAATATGAACGTCGCTAACGCCATCTGTTCGCTGATTGCCACTTGGCAATTTGTGGCGGCCATGTTTTTACACAAGCTGCTGAGTCAAACTTGAACGTCTGTCTGCGTTACTACGCAGTGCATATTTTTCATCCAAAAATGTTAAAAATATAGTCCATCGACTACGCTTTTAAGGATAGACTTGTTAGAATTCCAAAATGGTCGCCACAATGGCCGACTTTGGCACCTACTCATGATTTTGAGCGCACAAATCTCTGCTTCTGATCTTCTTTTTTTTTAAGCTTATTACAAGTGAGCAAGAATAGAATAATAAAATGCACTGTTGTTTGAAGCTTCTTCTAGAGATTTGTGCATCTGAAGTTCTGGTGCACTGTTGAAGCGGGATTTCAAGACGTTTGTCCTTAACGATCATTTTAAATCATCATAGTGCCTCAGGCGGTAAAGATTAAATAAATAAACAAACAAATCATCAAAGATGTGGTAGTGAAGCAGAGGCGCGCACATCGTTTTTGTTTGTGTTTGGCGTTTCAGATTAGCGCCTTCTATTGACGTTGTTACACAACGTAGTGTTTCATTAAACATTTCCGCCAAGTGATGATAGTCTGAACTGGACAATGGATTTTCACGAAACTTGTTCTAGGTGTTACGTCTGTTTGCCGGTGCTGAAAGACCCTGCATTAGATTTCCTGTTGTAACATTTCATAATGTAAATTTCCGTTACTTCCTTCCCAAGAGACAGAACTAGCTGAATAACAGTAAGATTAGCTTGCTGTACTCTTGTACAGCCAAAATGTTTGTTGGGTTGGGCATAGATTATGTATCTATACATTTATGTATCTACAGCGTTCTTTCTTCCTAATCAGCAGAAAAGGTCACATGTACAAGTACTTCTGAACGCTTACCATTTTGAATGTCGCCTGATAGTGCTACCCCAGGTCACCATCACTACATCACCCATCTCTAATGAGCTTAAAGGAATTTATCATCGTTCGACAACACTAGTTTACAGCATTTTTGAACTCGGTAAGATGATGATCGTTTTTGGTGTAGAGTCATGCCCTGAGTTCGAAAACGCGAAGGAAAAAAAATACAGTAGAGCGGAATTTTTTTCGACTTTCCATGCAAGGTTGATGATTTGAAATCGATTTTTGTTCTATTTTTAAGCAACGTCGCTCACTTCACACATCTCATTCTCCGTAATCAATGCTCCGATTGAGCTGAATTTTTTACTGTAACTCGCCTACTTATGATATGTCAAAGCAAGGCTGAGAAAGAATTTTTAAATTGTATTTTTCTTATTGAAAAAAATATATTTCTTCATATATTTTTGGAAAATTTGCTAAAATTTAGGGAGATCGTCCCCAAAACTCGCCAATATCTTGAATTTCATCAATCTGACGCAAAACCTGCATTCAAATGATCGAATGGTATTATATTCAGCTTTTATTTTATGGAAAAAGATTTAAAATTGGTTGAAGAGAACGGAAGATATTTGAATTTTATTAAATTCCATATTTTAAAAAGTTGTAAAACTCGATATTGAGCTAAAACTCAAAAACTATTCTACTTTAAATTTTTTGAAGCACGGTTTTGAAATTAGCGCTAAATTATGCTTCAAAAATTTTGGTCGTTGACAGAAGTTCACGACTTTCGTTTTATTTTGTAAACTAGTGCAATAGGTTCAGATGTTTGCATACAGCAAATCCTCGAAAAAATACACCGGACGCAATTGCTTACGACAAGCAATGGCAGAAGCGTGTGAGGCAGCCGTAAGATGACGAGCTACCAGGTGGGACTCACAAGGCTGGAAGGTTATTAACCCTGAAAGTCTAAAAAATAATAAGCTGGGAAGAATGGGCTTGAACAGGCCGGCCCGTCCCGAATCGAAGGGTCAGGGGGTTGCGAGGTAGGTTCTCAGCCACCACAGATTAGGACGGGTCAGGGGGAGGACGCCCACCAGAGGAACAAGATCGCAGAGATCTTTTAGCAGACGTACGTAGTATTAACCCGGGAGCGGTCGCGTCGTGTACTAAGTACACGCACCATGAAAAAAACACATTTGTGAAACACAGCATGAGCGTGGTGTCGCTGAGGACGACCAAAGACGCGACTGCTCGAGGGTTAAACTTACTTATATTTACAGCCGAAATGATCCTTAGGGGCTGTTCTTGGGGTTGTTCATAAGCCACGTAGACCAAAATTTGGCCATCTCAGACCCCCCTCCCCCCTCGTAGACTTTTCTTCAAACAAAAATTTTGAAATATGTATGGAGCGTAGACTTTGGCAAGATCCCCGCCACCTCCCCCCATAAAGTCTACGTGGTTTATGAACGGCCCCTTATCAAGATCACTGACGCGAAAGAGCTCGTCACCGCACTGCACTGCGGCAACAGTACGAGGTACCCTGTTGGTATGTCCATTGAACATACACGAGCCACCGAAGGTTGGCTTCAGATGTCTTAAACCAGGAGACAAGTCGTGAGACTAAGATGCCCTGACAGGATCAAGCTTTGTATGCTATGTGGAGGTGAAGTCCATAAGGCACAAAGCTGCACGAATCCTCCAAAGTGCTTGATTTGTTCCGAGAAGATAGCGACGTGAGGACCATGTGTAACTAGCTGCCAATACGAATCCGTGCAAGCTAGCACCAACAAGAAACTCATCGAACTAGGTCTCAGATTCGGCTTACTACTAGGTCATCAAGGGGACGCGAGAAAGAGTATGGAAAACACATGAATGTCCATGTTCTTAAAACACTTTATTGCCCTATTCTGTGGCGTGTGTTGGTGTTGTTTACATTCTTATGTTGCGTGTATGAGTGGGAATCGATTCACAGCGTTGGCCCACATGGTTACGAATGATCGCGATAGCCCTACCGTGCAGCCGGATTTCGTAACGGGGCTGCTAAGTAATGGTGTCCGTGGATCCGGAAGCACATCGGATCTCTCCAGCGGCTTAGCTGAGCGTTGGGGCTTGAAGGCGTCTTCTCTCAAAGGCGATATCGACACAATCCAGAACGAGACCGGAGTGACAGTGCCGAGAGAGGCTCCTCCTTGGAATATAGGGCCGGATGCCCGAGGGATTCGTCCAGAGTCGAACGACAGGATGTCCCTGGCTTTTAGACTCAGATGCAATTTTTACTATCAAGACGATCCGTGTGAAACCGTATTTTATAATACGTCAAGAGGTCGTGAACGTAAATAGGCCGTTGTCTCAATTCCCGCAATCGGAAAAGAGGATGGGTATAGCAACACTACGCGGCACTACTTTTTAGCTGATCTTACAGATCGGTGTTACTCACACGGACAAAACAAGAAATTTCCACCAACATTTGGCTAATACAAGTAATAAAAATTCCTGGATGTAACCGACAGGTTATACAAAGCGTCCGCTCTTCAGATGAGCCACAGCTGACAAGTCACAGTACAAGTAACGTAGCTATACCTGAACCACTGTGACACAGTCCAGCAACTGCTGGATCAGGTAGTAGCTGAGTGAGGTACCAGATATCGTCATCATAGCGGATCTATATCCACCGGTAATGGCAACTGGGTCACGGATGATTTCAAAATGAAAGCGATATGGTCCATGGGAAAATACTCCGTCCAGGCAAAAGGCAAAAAAAAATCCAATTTAAGAAACTGTCACTAGTAACAAGGGTTTTGTACTATGAATCCTTATTACCAAAACGCATTACCCTAGCTTAACAAGTTGGATGTCATCAGGGTTCAGTTTGGTAGATCTTACTCCGTAACGCAACCCAAAAAGGTGATCTACCCACGTTACGGGCTCCGTTAAAGATCGAGCATGTTTTAAACTCCCTCAACCATTCATCCCTCAGCACGGGTCGCCTGACACCTTGGATTGGGGTTCCCTGTTTGGTGGACTTTCACCCCCGAAACAGGGAATCCGTAGTGCTATTCTAAGCCGGCAACTACACGGGCAGTACATCTTAGTCAACGGGGTCTTCTTCTGTAGTTGCTTTGCGCCTTCACGGTAGTCGATTGAGCAGTGAAGGCTGGTGGTATTAATGCCTGGGCCGTAAAATGGAGAAGCCGCTTGACGAATCAGCGTGGTCAGATCCTGCCAAAGGCACTGCTCATGTTCGATGCCGATCTTGTTAATGTCGATACTAAAAGTACATTCAGTCGGAACGGAGCGGGGTCGATCATTGACGTTGCTTTTCGTAGTAGTTCGAACTGGACGGTAGATAATGGCTACACTCATAGCGACCACTTGGCAGTTTGCTACAGTATCGGCTACAACAACAAGGTTAAGGCCCTTGAGGTAATTAGGGAGGCACTCCGCCGTAGCGGTGCTCTGGAATAGAAATGCGAGACCATCGGCGTACTGGTGGACTCAAGCTATTGCGAATCTGCGCTGTGCCTGTGTTGCATCTCGCACCAAGAGCGAACGGCGCAAACGTTGGCTGTTCAGCCACATCCAAGCAGCGATCCATTCAACCGCGCTGCGCATTGTTTGATCCAACTCGTCGTCAGCCCGACGACATGGTAGGCACCGTGATTGCAGCAGTCAGCGCACTGCGGTGCGCGCGATAATAGATTTTATTGAAGTTGTTTTGTTTCACCGTATTGTGTCGCCTATAAAAGGCGACAGCATTTCTGTATTAGCTATAAGTTTACTCGTTTCCCCATCGATCAGGCGTGCTGCCTGGATCGATGGCAATAAAATCCAATAGTTTGGAATTAGTTGTTCTTCGTCGCCGCCTGGAGCCCCCCCCCCCCCTCCAATCCAACACAACGTTTCGTCTAGGGTTGTGTGGTGGAAGAAGGGGATCCAGGTGACGACAAACAACTCAGTTTAAAATCTATTATCGCGCGCACCGCAGTGCGCTGACTGCTGCAATCACGGTGCCTACCATGTCGTCGGGCTGACGACGAGTTGGATCAAACAATGCGCAGCGCGGTTGAATGGATCGCTGCTTGGATGTGGCTGAACAGCCAACGTTTGCGCCGTTCGCTCTTGGTGCGAGATGCAACATCCCGGCGCCTCAAAACGAATTTAATTTTCGTTTTCAATTTCTCTGCCTGCGTGAGCCAGTGTGAGCTGGCGATCGGATGCATGATCGTTGGTTGATGATAGGCACAGTCGATCGATGCTGCTGTCCATTTGATTGGAATTGGTTGGACGATGCGATCGATGGATTGGAGACGTACAATAGGCAGTGCGAATGAATGGCACATTTGCACACTGCTTGGATGCGGTGGAACAGCCGAGGTTTGCGCCACGCTCGATGCGAGATACAACAGCCTGTCTTCGGGCTCAATGACGGGTGCGGCGAGCACGTAACGATGGGGAGAGATATGAATGCCGGGTAGCGACGGCAGCCAAAGTGGCCCTCATGTCAAAGTGCCCATTAAAAACTGTGGGGTGATGCCTAAAGGGTCGTGATGACCAAGACACCAGGAGTAATGGCTCCCACTGAGCAATCTCCAGAGGTGCTGGAGAAGAGCATCGAGGGATTCTTCTCGCGTCATGGTCCGAGTCACTGTCATGCTTTCGTAGGACCGCTGAAAACTGGAACTGCCGATGAAGGGAGCGGGAGGGTCACCGATGAGGAGCTTGCGGGAATTGCTAAACCGCTTAGGATAGGTAAGCCCCAGATCTGAACGGAGTTCCAAACTTGGCCATAAAAGTAGTCCTTGCAGAGCTGCCGAGATGTTCAGATCTGCTTTGCAGATCTGTCTGGACTAGGGAGTCTTCCCAGAGGTTTGGAAGCGGCAGAGTCTGGTCCAATTGCCATATGCGACGGGTGACCCGTCGGCATCTAGACCTCAATGCTTGCTCGAAAAGGCGGGGAAGGTGCACGAGAAGATTATCTTCAACAGACTGTTGAAGTACAACGAGGGTGTGGATGATCTTTCCAATAACTAATTTAGCATCTGGAAGGGGCGTTCAACCGCAGATGTTATCTTGTCGGTTACTAAAACTACAGAAATAGTTCTCCAGCGTAAGAGTTGGGCGGCTATTGCCAATGAGCTTCTGATTCTTGGCAATTGCGTCGTTGCCTTACTCGAGTATTCGTACAAGATTGTCGGAAGTTATTTCCATTATCGAGTGCTGCTATATACGATGACGCAGAGGTAGGTCGGCTCGTCACCTCAGGTTCCATCTTGTGTCTTGCGATATTTTTCTGTTTATTCGTTTTATCATAATTAATTTTATTTCGTTTGATTATGTTGAAAATAAGGAATAATTCTTTATTCTGCACAAATTGCTGAAATTTTCCTTAAATATAAAAACATTTTTTAAGTCTTGAAATGTTGAATTATTATTGTGATAAGCAAAGGTAAGTTCTGAGGCAAATGGTTAGAACTGGGTCCAAGTATCTTGAAAAGAAAAAAACAACAGATTAAACTGTAAAAAAAAACATCATTTACATATGATACTACAGAGGAAAACTTAATAAAATATTACAAATCAAAAGCTTGGAATCCGATCAACCTTTTATTAGAAGTGGAAATCCCAGCAATAAACATTTCCACAATGTTTAGGCCTAAACTGCAGAACTCATAAGATTTGACCAATAGTTTTCTTTGTAATAATTCTTTCAGTCTGATATTGGATGAATCTATGTTTATCCCGCCTTCAAACCTAAGCTCGTGGATCATCAAAATAGCTTCAATCGTTTCAAAATCAGCCCGCCATCCCCAAATGCATTCTCACAAACCTGTTAATAAAGTTGACTTTTGTTGTTTTCTCTAATGAATTCAAGCGGCATTGAGATGGCTGGTTTTCGAATGGTCCATTGATATATTCATGCTGACATTGACCGCATCTGAACAACTTCACCGCTGTTGATATTCGAATGGTTTATGGTACTGCGCAGCGGTATGAAATATTCTATTTCTGATAAACGAATCCAATGCAGTTTGCCAACATGCTCAAAGGTTAATTTTTGATTAAATTTGCCACAGTCGTCGAAATGGATTTAAATACACTCTATAAGTCTATTTAAATATTCAGCAGATGGGACGGGTTTCTCTGCTTCCTAGCGATGAGTTGTGAAATAAGGAAATAGCACGCTTGTCGAAGCTCCGCTTCTGGCCAATCCAAGGCGGTAGATTAAAGTTTGATTTTTAATCGACTGCACATGGAGAACTCGTGTGTTTGCCAAAATGACAATGGAAACAATATGCACACGAAACTGATGTCTCCAAAGGTTTGTTCAAGAAAATATATTTACTCATTTCAAGGACAATTGAGAAATAGATTTAGTTTAATACAAAGTTGTCCGCATTTCATGTCCTCGTTAACTTCAAATCCAAACAAAGTTTGTTTGTCTATCAACAATTGTCACCTGTAAATGCTAACGACCTTTGAAACGTGGCTCACATTTTGGGCCTAATCGTCTTCAGCGTCGGCATCTAATACGATAGGAATTTTAACAACGTGGTCATTGTGTATTCAGAAATATGTCGTCATCGTCAGAATCGAGAAGACGCTAACCCCTGCGTCTGCTTGTCTGTCTGCGTATGCGCAGATATGGGTTCGTCGCTTGGAATGAATATTGAATTTTCCGTGCGAAACTATATGACACCCGAATTAGGAAGGCCGGTTAAACTGGTTTTACAGATGGCAACGGTGAACTCTATCTGCTGATGATGTGGTAAAAGTGAAGCCCAGTTTGCACTGGTTGTATTAGAAATCTGTCAAAATCGTTCGGATCTGAAAGACTGAGAAATCGATTCGATTTTATGGTAAAACCACTAACGTTTCAAATTTGAATAGATCATCATCAAGGTGGATGAAACGTTAGTAAGCAGTATACAACCATTTTAGAATGAGCTGCCTCTTCTATTGACAACCTGATGTAATGCAGTGACTTTAACTTGAACTCGATATAATCTATTTGTTGGCTTTTGATCTCCATATTGCACTCGAACCCCATTATCATGAGTGGTAGCCATCTCCGCTGGCTTTGGAGCATTATGACTTACATGATTGATACACTCGGTCATCACTGTTAATGATGATGACAATAATCATATTTTCCAAGCAAGATGACCTGCACATGAGTAGGTTACTCATCACTCAGCAGCCGGTTGAAAAAATTGATCGTAATGATTGAAGCTTCGTGATTCGCATCCAGCTTGATTGGTTGACGGGGTTCCTGCTCGCAGCAAAACAAAACAAAAACGAATAGGTAGGTATTTACCCCGTCTAACGCGCGGCGGCGGATGAGAATCAAGCCTGCGAGCAACACGTGCTGGTGAGGTACCGGTCAATAAATGGAAGTGACATGTGTAATAGGAATAGGTCACCAGACGCAAAAAAAGAACTCCAATCTATCTTGTAGAGGATGGTGTTTCAATAGACGTTGTTGGGTTTATAAGGTGTTTATTTATTCTTCGTTATTTAAAGTTTCCACTGGAGCCTCTGTGACTTAATGTATTTTGCCAAAAATATGGCTGCTTGTTCTGCATACAGTTGCCTGAAATAATACATGATAAATTAGGGGGTAAGCAGACTGGGTACCAAAATGATTATTTCCTCTTTTTCTGATTTTAAATCGAATTGTCCTATGACTTTCAAAGCTAAATTTTAAGATTAAAGTAAATACTTTTTTCAAGACGTTATCTATCTTAATCCCCAGCTGTTTCGCGAGACAAGAAGGATCTTGTAACAATAACTTTTGCTTATTCATCTAAACTTTACATGTTTATTGAATAACAGCTTCAACAGTGTCGGACAAAACAATAAGACCACCAGGTTTCTCATATAAACCCCTGTGAATCCACGGAAAGGCCTGAAGCCGTTTGAAACGCTTTAAAACTTATCTGAGACCTTCTTCAGACCCCTGGGAACTTTACTTAAACTCTCCTGTAACTGAAGCCTACTGAAACCGCCTGAATCATCCAGAAACGACAAGAAATCCCACTGAAACAGACCTGAAACTTCCATGAATGCCCTCTCAAAGCCCGTGAAATCGGCGGAACCTTCTTCATAAAATATCTCAAAACGCCTTGAAAACGCTTTGAAACGCCTTGAAACACCACTGAAACGCCACTGAGACCTTCGTAGCATTCCCCTAATCCCCTAATTAGTTGAAGGAGTATTCAATACTGCGAATTGAATCGATAAGCACGTTCTGATTCAATCAGCTGAATGCCTCTCGATGGTTAAGAGTGCGAACGTTCTTTCTTCATACCTAACGCTGACTGAGCCTTTTGAAACCTTTCAAATCGCTTTGAAACCTACAACACCGTCAATTTTCGCCAAACTCCGCTGAAGTCCTCTGAAACCCCCTGAAACTCACTGAAACGCATTGAAACGCTTTCAATCCCCTCAGCAAATCCACTCATAATTCCGTAGACTTCCCTTAAACTCTACAGAAGCCCCCTAAAACTTTCAAACCGCCGTAACCCTTTCGAGCCGGAGGGAGCTGTATAAATTCACACATTCACTAACACAGAATACTGTCTTCGGAAAAGTTGTTGCAAATTGAGTCCTCAATGACAACATAGAACATCCCGAACAGCATAAAGTTTGGAGAAACGAACTAATTGCTTTAAAAGTTGAATTTGGATATGGGTTACGTTCATATGAATTCATTTAACCTTCGTCAAGAATATCAAAAGATGATTTATATTCTGGGGTATTCTAGGTGTTCCATACACTCCTGTAGTAAAATCTTTCAAATCTACAAGAATAATGAACTTACTGGACCAATCTGAAGTCTACTTGATATTATTATAAACCTTTGGGGCATTCAGGGTCATCCAAACTGTCCTATAATGAAGTCCTTCAAAACTACAAGAATACCTTGATGTGTGTTCGCCATACATAATAACATTGCATAATCTGCTGGGATCCGTGAAGCGTTTGAAATTTCAAATGTCATTTAGAGATATTATAGGGATATTCCTGGTCAGCCAAACCACCTTGGAGTTTGAAACTTCAGGTCTTTACTGCTGTTACGAGCCATGTCTTCTATACTGAGTAACATTGCATAATCAATTGCGGCTACTGGATCAACCTGAAGTCTACTAGAAATTACTATTAACCTTTGGGACATTCAGTGTCGTCCAAAGTGTCCTATAACAAAGTCCTCCAAATCTACAAGAATAATTGTATGTGTTTTCGCCATAAATAATAGCATTGCATAATCTGCTGGGATCTGTCATGCTCTTGAAATCTCAAATGTCATTTGGAGATACTATAGGTCAGCCAAACTACCTTGAAGTTCAGAACTTCAGGTCTATACTCGTAACAGCAGTAATATCTGCTATACTGAATAACGTTGCATATTTAATCGTTGGAATTGTACCAATCACAAGTTTAGTTGTTGTTAATAACCTTTGGGACATTCAGGGTCGTCCAAACTGTCCTATAGTGAAGTCCTTCAAACTTACAAGAATAATGTTATGTTTTTTTTTTTTACAATAAATAATAGCATTGCATTAGCTGCTGGGATCTGTGAAGCTCTTGAAATCTCAAACGTCTTTTGGAAATATTATAAGAATATTCCAGGTCAGCCAAACTATCTTGGATTTCATAACTTCAGGTCTACACTTATAACAGCAGCCATATACTGAGTAACGTTGCATAATCAATCGCTGTTACTGGATCAATCTGAAGTGTACTGTATATTTATCAACCTGAAGTCTACTGTATATTATTATAAACCTTTGGGGCATTAAAGGTCGTCCACACTACCCAGAAGTTTAGCTCTTGACAGTAACAGTAGTTATTTCTCACAATGAACTGTAACACTCAACTGTAAACAATTAACTGTACACATCCAACTGTAATCACCCTGGCATTTTATGAGTCATTCCAAGGTAGTTTTGAAATATTCCAGATCAACCAAACTACTTCGGAGACCATAGCTTCAGGTCTACACTTGTGATAATAGCTTTTACCAGTACCAGTACCAATTAGGTAGTGTTACATCACATCCACTGTAGTTCGACGAACAATAAGCGTTGGTATTATTTTTGGGATATTATTGAGCATCCTCACTGTTTTAGAATATAATTGATAAAAACAACCACTGTAACATTAGGAGATTTCGTTTTAGATAGTAACGTTACACAACCAAACAGGATCCATGTACATCCTAACTCTCAAGGGTAACTTCATGATAGATTTGTGATAATTTAGATCATCTAATCTTTTATGGTGTATCTCAAAATAGCAAAACAGAAACTTCAATTGCTGTAGATGCTAGATTTTTAACACCATGAACTCCAGCCAATCTGATATGGACATCAACATGAATATTCAGAAGATTTACTGGACATGATACACATTTAAAATAGTACCGTATTCAGCTGTTCTAATTTCGATAAAAGTTCAAATTACTGAATGATCACCAACATATTACAGAAGTTCGGTAAACTCTGCTGAATCATCGGTAATGTTTACCAAACGTTCGATAAAAATCAACCGAACTTCGGTAAAACTGTGCTGAACTTCGGTAATCCGGATGACCTAGGGTATTCCGACTGATCTGATACTGTCTTTTGAACTTCCAGAAGACTTACTGGACATGATAGATTACAAAATGTATCTTAGTATAATGAAAGAAGTTACAGTTACACGCGTAGACTTTAGATTCTAAACTCAAGAACAATTTGGGGGACCAAGGATATCCCGATTGTTCTGATACTGTCTATTGAACTATCAGAAGACTAACTGGACATGATAGATTACAAATCGTAGCTTTGTATAATGAAAGAAGTTACCGTTACACCCGTAGACTTTAGAATTTAAACTCATGAACAATTTGGATGAAATACGATATCCCGATTGTTCTGTTACTGTCCATTGAACTTGCAGAAGACTTACTGGACATGATAGATAACAGCGTAGCTTTGTATAATGAACGACGTTACCGCTACACCCGTAGACTATAGGATCTAAACTCCAGAACAGTTTGAATGACCTAGGATGTCCAGAAAAAATATTCTGCATCATATTCTACCCTTTCTTTGCTATTGTGTACCACAACAAAAGAAATATGTAGAAAAAACTATATAATAACGCTTGTAAAAATTCCGGCTTCAAAGGGTTAAAGCCCTTTGAGATTAACCCTCTAATACCCAATCCCGCCTTGAGCATTTTTGTAATTTTTGTTCCATGGAAAATTAATTTTGTTATATTTTTGGCTGATATTTAGGACTGTTCTGTATATCTCAAAATAGTTTTTGGTGTATTTTAAAGCGTATTTACATTTTTTTTAAATCATTGAAAAATTTATGTTTTAGTCACCTTTTGAAAGTCATTGTTTATTTTGTATTGAATCGCTACAATTAACATATTTTAAATTTTTCCCAAATCATTTTATCCTTGTTTAATAGTTTAAGAGAATCGAATACACTCTAAAATAATTTTTCTTAAAATTACACGGAAAATAACATTTTCTGCGAAAAACATTTAAAATAATAATATTTCAACAATAATCATAAAACTTCAAAATGTTTTCATCTAAAAAAATCCGTTCCCCAAATTGGCTTCCAGGAAAAATAAAATATAAAAGTGGGGGGATGTTCAAAAATAAAAATTAGAAAAATCAAAAACTGAAATTCACGAAATCGAGAATTAAAAAGGATCATTTTCCAAAACATGTTTAAATCGATTTTAGATGACGAAAAATGATATTTAGATCTAAATCAAAAATTTGGGTATAAGAGGGTTAAACCTCCCCTATTACCGATGCTCCATACACTAGGCGCCCCTCCGCCTTTTGTCGAAAATAGGAAAAACCCCTCCCTTGACGCCATTTCTGAGCATGGGACTGGGTTAAGGCTATGGCTCGCCAATCCGGAGACGGCGGGTTCGATCCCCGTTCCGGTCGGGAAAATTTTCTCGACTCCCTTGGCATAGTGTCTCGTTGTGCTTGCCTCACAATACACAAATTCATGCAATGACAGGCGAAGGAAGCCCTTCCATTAATAACTGTGGAAGTTCTCAAAGAACACTAAGTTGAAGCGAGGCAGGCCAAGTTCCATTGGGGACGTAGAGCCATAAACTGGTGGGGTGTTATAGAGGATGAAATTTCTCATATTTTTTTTATTGTAACTTTTATGTTCGGCTATCTCAGTCATACACTTAATTATCAGTTATATGTTTATTTTACCCGACGTTCCGGCCATTGGGTGTGGCCTTTTTCAAGGGAAAAATGGTTTCTCGTCTTCGTCTTAAAGATTTTGCTGTTCTGCTTGTCGTGTGGTCATGGTTTTGCTTAATTGTACAAATTTTTTCGTTTAAACTTCTACTTATTTGTCACAGGATTTTGTCTATAGTGGTAAAAACGGTGATTTCAAAAAAAATTGAAATCACCGTTTTTACCACTAGACAAAACCCTGTGACAAATAAGTAAAAGTGTAAACGAAAAAATGTGATAGCTTTTTGAAAATATGGAATATTCTCACTTGTTCCATATATTATGTAAACTAGACTGTCAGTAACTCTTGCAAAAGCAAGTATTTATGAAGAAAACGCATGGCTATTAAATATCTCAACATCTAAAATACGTCCTATCAGAGATGCTCCAGAGTAGAAATATCAGCATTGAATACACAGTTTACACCCTGGGCCATCTAATGATGCATGCATATAAAACATTTCAATATAAATTGAATTTTAAGTGAACAAAAAACAGTCAATACACATCCTTAGTTTACAACCTGTTGGTCAGTCTGAACTGTTCAATTTGGTTACTCTATAAATAGTAACTATGAATAATGTGTTTGTTGAAAATTGAAGCCACTCGGGTACAATGAACCGTATTTTTTCAGATTTGGAGGCATTAACAAAAAAAAACTCATATATAAAGGTAGATGACAATGAAACTATGCCTGCACCTTCAGGACTATGATAATCTCTTTCGGCGATATTGAAGAAATATTACAGTCGCTGTTACCAATTAATCAATTTTTACCTTTCTTCGAAATATAAGAACTTTTACATTTATCCCCTTAAGTTCCTTAACACCCCATTTTTTGACGGGCTTGGTGGTCTAGTGGCTACCGCTTCTGATTCGTATGCAGAAGGTCATGGGTTCAATCCCTGGCCCTTCCCTTTCATCCCAATCGCTAGAACCAGAAACGAATTGGAAAAAAGTCGTTTTCCTCCCTTCCAATTTCCACTCACAGCACAGTGTATATAACGCCTTCAAGTTATGCAACCAAAGCGTGCTGTGCCGCTTGACCTTTTTCACCGTATTCACCACACAAATCTATCACCTTACGAACACTATAAATAACCCCCTATCCATGGATCGCATCACCGACCCAACGGTGACTCCCATCCTTTCCGTCTAACAAATACCCCAGTCCGTGCTGGATGTGGGGATGCAGAGGTGATCTCGGTCTTTAGTAGCAAGAACCAGCACACTCTAACATTCCTTTCCCTTCCCAACTAACTATAAGGACGTGGCCGGCGCCGTTATTGATCCAAAATGTATGAGCTGCTTAAATTGCACTTTGAGAATAAGTGGAGTGTCCCAGCCCTTATTCATTTGGATCTCAGTGCAATTGGTACCAGCTCAGATCAATCATGGAGGAGCAACCATTGACATATATAGTCAGATTTGATCGATCGTGATCCCTAAGTTCCGTAACACCCCATTTTCATATTTTCTAAAAATTCGCTTATAAATAGGTATCTTCAATTTCTCCAAACAGTCGTGAAATTTTGTAATCTATATGCGTAGCAGGCAGCAAGGCAATGATCGGACTGCTTTTCCTGAAAGTCTTAAGAAGTAGAACCCATGAAACAATGGGGACGAAAAAAATTACCGTCCCTTAACACCCCATTTTACGATACATTGTAGTGATATTTGAATACTTTTTAGTTCGACAAATGTCGTATGACCGGGGACACAAGGAAAAAAAGAGAAATTTGGTAAAAACTGAAAAGCTTATAATTTTGTAATTTTGTCTAATTGATTTAATAAATAATCATTTAGAGTCCCAGAAGAAGGTCCCAAGTCGGACAAGATAAAATAGCAGTATTATTTTTGTCAAGACTGGAAAACCGTCCTCCTAGAGTAAAAATTCAACAGTCGAAAATAGTCAACTATACAAGGGAGGCAACACCTAAATCATTTTCAAAATTTTATTCAGTATCCTATGAAGTTGCTTCTTTCTGGTATTACTGGGACCGCATACACCGCATGACAGGTCTGAAAATGTATCTACATGTCTACTTAAGGTTGGAAATATTATAAACTGAGTGTTGGAAATATTTGGAGAAATCTTTCTTGTTTACAAATAAGAAGAAGTTGAAATATTTTAACGTTTTTGCATTCTACTTCAAATGACACGCAAACTCCGCCACTTGGTTGAGATAACCGTAACATCTGCAAATAACGATTTTTGACATTTTTTTAAGGTAACGCAGGTATCCGACTTTGTTAAAAAAATGTATAAAAATGGTCCTAGTAAATATGAAAAGTCTAAGTAACTTTCTGGAATCTTTTTCTGAAACTTTTTAATAACAGATCTAATATTGACCAAATCAGCCCAATGCATTTACGAATATGTTCTTATGACTGACAATGTGCCGAACTACCGATGGTTGTTTCAAGAACCCAAACGTTCTTCTTTATATTGCAGTTCATAACCTTGTTCATAACTGACATCTGAGTACTTATTTTAAGGGTATTAAGCTAGAGAAAATACTGTTACACGGAAACATAACGAGAGCATATGCAGAAAACTATCAAAGTTACCCAAGTTAGCAATTGAATATGTACAATAGGTACTATCTCACTGTAATGTTTGAATTAAATACAGTGAATAAACTGATTTCAAAAACATTAGGATTTCTGAAGTCGGTTTTACCTAACAAGTATTAACTATGAATTTGGAGCCTATGATAGTTTATTTACTAGGTACGATTCCTGATCTGTCTGGTACTTTTGGTAGCTGAAACTCTCCGATAATAACAGTAGTATAGGTCTGAGCTGCATGAAATTCTCCGGGTCCGAGGAAAACACCAGAAACACGTTAGAGAAGTGTTGGCAGACCTTGATTTGGAATACATGAATCTCATTTATCAATTTTTGAAACGTGTTGATGTCAGAGTTTGATGTAGAACGTCCCTTGTTTTCGTTGTCCGCCATTTGGTTTTGTTATTCGCCCCTGTCTGTCGTCATCCCCCTTCCGTTTGTCCTCTTCTTGTCGTTGTCTACCAATAAAGTCCTTTTTTTTTGTTCTGTTGAAGATCTCGACAATTTGTCCCATCAATGTTTTTAGTATTAGCTAGCGAATACTTTGGTTTTAAACCCATAAATACCTCCTTCCCATTTTTTTTCTTTAATCCTTAACCTCGAAACAACCGCGAGTACTTCGGCTTCCCAAACTAACATAGTATTAAGGCAATAATAAATTGTAAAATGTAAAATTAATGTAAAAACAATGATTTCAGCTCAGTTATTCCCATGTGGCTCCCGAGCCTTCAAAATAAACGAATAAGCACAGACAAACAGACGTAACACTTCGAACATTTTTCGATTCAAATCATAGTCACGGAAACATATTCGCCCAATACTAAAATGACTTAGTTTGGCCGACCATCAACTAGGTGGTGGTAATGAGCAAACGTCAAACTCGAACAAAAACGATGTGAGCGCCACAGGTGGGTAGTTGGCCAACTATCAAATTTTGAAAAAGATCGTTAAATCGAAGTGCGATGGGAATTATAAGAGTGTTACGTCTGTTTGTCTGTGGAATAAGTAAAAAAACAACAGTACTAGTGCTTAGTGTTCTATGCTGGAAAGCCGTCCCATCTGGGACGTTACATCAAGAAGAAAGAAGAAGTAGTTACACAAAATCATGTCAAAATAGAGTAGCACAAAAAATCCGATAGTAGCACTCTCACGCCATAATATGGTCATATGTAATTCTATTATGAAAAAAAAAACATTACGCTACAAGCTTGTCGAACTTTTAATGAGTTGTAGACAAATAAGTGAAAGTTTTACCAGGGGTTAAAAACAGTAAAATAAATTACCAAACAACAAAACGGTGATTGAATAAACGTCTTAATCTCGTCTCTATTGTCACCACAATTCAGCAATAACTAAAAAGTGAAATCCAAATGACTCGATGCACAATTTGGTTCATTCACCATTCCCAGTATGAGACTACACCAATGGGGAAGTAGAACTTACGTGACAACGGGCGAATCGGCAGTCCAGCTAAACATTCGATTGATGCGGCGCTTGTCCACCTCGACCGGAACAGCTGCCGGTTGATGAGCTCCGTCCACACCAACAGCGCCGGTAGAAATGACCGCTATGGAACCATCCCTAGGGTCGCCGGTATTTCCTCCAACTGGGGCCATCATTGTTTACAGCCGTTTGGATGAAAATCAAACTTTTCGACGATGCGTTCCCTTCGGTTTGCGTCTTCGTATTTACCACCACACCACAACCACTTGGAAACGAAATGCAACAACGCGTGCCAACAATTGAAACTTGGTATTTTCCACACTAATCTTTTTTCCTCTTTCTATATTAGCACACTAGACTTGGGTACACTATGGACACCGCGCAGCACCGTGAGTGAAATGGAGAAAAGGTTAGGCCCGCCAGCAAGGGAAAGCGATTGAGTTCGCTTCTTGAATTCACTTTTGCTGTTTGTTTTGCAGACTACGCCGTCCGTCACCTTCCGTATGACTGACAACGCGTGACTTGTTGACCACAACCGTGTTGAACTGTACGTATAGCGTCTTGCGTAGCTCCACTCAATCAAAAGATTTCGATTTCAGGAAGGAACCCGTAAATCAAAGAGAAAGAAGCAATAATAACTCTCTCGCTGTGTTTCTACTGCTACAACTATGTAAGTAGTACTACTGGCACATATTTGGCACGTCAACCTCGATATGTTTTGGTTGTAGCCTCGAAGTGCTGAGGTTGTTAAATTTTGTTGGTGGTTTTTGATAACAACCAAACAAAAAAAAAACTTCCAAACTAGACACAACAAAGATCGACCAAGGCACAACTAGAAGAACTTAATCACCGAGTACCGTTTGCTCACTAGCTCAACTGGGCGCACTCAAATCGTCGTTTGTCCGTTCGCGATGGGTCACGCTTGGAGACTGGATCCACTTTAACGCACTCGAATAGCAACAGTCAGCCAGCGCAGGTTATGGGGACTCTCTCGAAAACAGAGAGTGCCAACATGTGGTCTGCGGCCCACAAGATTATTTCATGGGAATGCAACCTGTATTGCTTAAACAACCACTTGCGGCCGAAATTGCAGATTCCACATGGTTGGCTTTGGCCAGCTAGAAATAAAATCGGAATAATTCTATATCATCCGACGTTTCGACGCTTGCTTTTGGCCTTCTTCAGGGGAGTAAAGTAGCCCCAAACCAAAGGTCTAAGCCTCAGGTAATTTGGAATTATTACGCTTTTATTTCAACCGTCAATCATTATTGAGGGATAATTTCGCTAATAGCTAGTTCGCAACCAAAACCAGTACATTAAACACTGGTTTAGAGTATTGCTTTAGTCCATTCACCCTACCCATACATATAGTTGGCACCTCAATGAGAACTTTAACTTCTGTCGTTGCAAATCTTTAATTTGACGCTTTGTTATCCTTCATTTCAATTGCAAACGCGCATGAACAGGTATCGATACAATGAAGAATAACATATCAAGTTTCGAACGGTAGGGGAGACTGAGGAGAACTATGTAAGTAGTACTACTGGCACATATTTGGCACGTCAACCTCGATATGTTTTGGTTGTAGCCTCGAAGTGCTGAGGTTGTTAAATTTTGTTGGTGGTTTTTGATAACAACCAAACAAAAAAAAAACTTCCAAACTAGACACAACAAAGATCGACCAAGGCACAACTAGAAGAACTTAATCACCGAGTACCGTTTGCTCACTAGCTCAACTGGGCGCACTCAAATCGTCGTTTGTCCGTTCGCGATGGGTCACGCTTGGAGACTGGATCCACTTTAACGCACTCGAATAGCAACAGTCAGCCAGCGCAGGTTATGGGGACTCTCTCGAAAACAGAGAGTGCCAACATGTGGTCTGCGGCCCACAAGATTATTTCATGGGAATGCAACCTGTATTGCTTAAACAACCACTTGCGGCCGAAATTGCAGATTCCACATGGTTGGCTTTGGCCAGCTAGAAATAAAATCGGAATAATTCTATATCATCCGACGTTTCGACGCTTGCTTTTGGCCTTCTTCAGGGGAGTAAAGTAGCCCCAAACCAAAGGTCTAAGCCTCAGGTAATTTGGAATTATTACGCTTTTATTTCAACCGTCAATCATTATTGAGGGATAATTTCGCTAATAGCTAGTTCGCAACCAAAACCAGTACATTAAACACTGGTTTAGAGTATTGCTTTAGTCCATTCACCCTACCCATACATATAGTTGGCACCTCAATGAGAACTTTAACTTCTGTCGTTGCAAATCTTTAATTTGACGCTTTGTTATCCTTCATTTCAATTGCAAACGCGCATGAACAGGTATCGATACAATGAAGAATAACATATCAAGTTTCGAACGGTAGGGGAGACTGAGGAGACTTGATCCCTGGGGAGACTTGTTCCCCCCATACTTTCTCGGAATCAAAAACAGTTTTCTTCTAGCATAATATGCTAAAAAAAACATATTATGTTTTTCAAAACTACATCTGAACAAACAACTAGGTATTTTGTGGCTACAGTTGATTTCGATTTTGCATTGCAATATTTTTTAACGGCTGATGGTTTGTTTTCAGTCTTTCATAAATCTTTTAGATGATTCTGAAAAAAAAACTCAATAAATTTGTGGAAATTGAACCAAATCGTGTCAAAATTTCACAGCACATAGTTTAAACAAAATACTATCAAACGTATTCATCCAAATAAGGGTGTTATAAAAATATTTAAATAATTGCAGCTAAGTGTACACAACAGTGACATGGGGAGACTTGATCCCTCGAGGATTATACACACATTATGTATGAAAAAAAATCTATTCAGAAGCCTCTATTTACTTGGAATTCTAGTATATTTGTGATAAAATGTGTCAGATAATTATGTTTGTACTAAACCTTGAAAAGGGGGAACAAGTCTCCCCATTTTTAAAATACGGCATATCCTTAAAAGAAAATCTTACATTTTGAAATACCCCATATTCATCAAAAAGTACAAGAAAGCTTGAAAAGAAAATGATTAGGAAGCCTCTGGAGTTATTTTCCCTTTAAATGAACCATGTGCTGAAATGGAGATCAAGTGTCACCCATTTTCGAAAAATACATCATAAGACATGCCTCCATAAAAACACAGTTTTGATAACTTTAACAATAACTTATAGTAGTTCTGTTGTTCATGAACTTGCAATAGATGTTTACCTGCCATTCTATACGAAAATCGGATCTAGTTTTGTGTTTTCCCTAAAGTACCAGGCAAATTAAGAAAAAGGGATCAAGTCTACCCAGTCTCCCCTACTGTTTTCACAGGTTACAGTACGCCAGCTGATACATATATGTATATATATATATATATGTATATATATATATATGTATATATATATATATGTATATATATATATATAGGTACCTACATATGACATGCATGGATCGACGATCAGCAATTGACAACAGGGTGACTTGCGTGGCCTTATTGTTAACGTTTGGGACTTTCGTTCGCTTTTCTAATAACGATCTTTTCCCATTTTCAATTTTTGCAAAATAAGGAACGGTCTATTTCTCAGTTTAATTGAAAGAGTGATGTATTGTTCGCGCGCGCGTGGGGAAGATGATCTAGTTTAGAGCCATTGGATGCAGGGATGGAAAAGTTTCCCAGAAGCATTTCGAGCAGAGTTCCTATAAACTCCTAAAAGATTCTCATACATAAATAGTTTCAGAAGAACTCCACGAGGAATAACAAAAAGAACTTCTAGAAGACTTTCATCAGGAACGTTTGGAGGATTTCCCCAAGACTTTTTTGTGAAATTCCATCAAAGAAACTCTAGGA
>NC_085136.1:200682436-200707436 GCF_035046485.1 Aedes albopictus | reverse complement strand
GACCATCTCGGCCAGACGGGCGTTTGAATTCCGTTCCCGTGCGCTTTACGCCACGGTACGAGTCCTTCTTGTAGTCGTCACGTTCGAATCTCGGAGCCCTGCAATAAAAGAAAATAAAATAACCGTTATAACGTTTGTAGATAATCAATGCAATGCGCCACCCTCTCCTTTAATCGACTAAAAATTTACAAAAACCCAAAAACAGCACCAACCAGACGCACACTATCGATGTAAACCGTTACTTTCTTCCCCAACTGACAACAACGACGTCACAAGTTTTGCACAGCTGACTCATCATCATCAACAAGATCAGCAACATCTGCGAAACCCGTTTTTCGCAGCTGAAATTCACTTTCCGCTTGTTCCTTGAACTTGAAATCGCACGATGGCGATGATGGGAAGCTTCCCGGTGGCGGCCGACGTCAGCTGACGTCACACCGAGCAGCACGTTTTCGCACACGAAGTAATGATCTCACACAAGCTGTTTCAGATTGCGACGCCATTTTGATTTTTCCACTCATTATTTGAAAAACGAAATTTACGGATTTATGGCTTACTTCCGCGATGCGGCACAGACAAAAATCGTTCAGAATGAAAGTAATTAACAGTTTTCCAATATTCAAGTTCTTTTTCTACATTAAAGTTATGATGAAACGACTTCCTGAACTATTATAGCGTATGCCACGTGCAGAAAAAAAACCTTTTTTAGTACTTACATTTCACTGAATTCTTCGCTGTTCTCCTTGTCGACTGTAAATGATGCGGTCGAAAAGTAATGCTGCTGGAGAACCGATAAATTCCTCCTCTCTGTTGCCAGGTACCTGCTCTGCGGGTAAGGAATGGCTTCCGGACGCTGCAAGCAGAAGTTTCTTGCGGCGAAGATGGAACTACGACGTGCGCTACTAAAGGGCGTCGATTTGCTGCAAGCAGAAATGATGGCTGCGGTTAGTACGCGTTTCGTTTGTAGAATGAGCATGGTGCTGGATGTTGGTTCCCGGGTAGATGCTTCCGAGAGGTATAGGTAGGTAAAACAGGAAAATTAGGGTAGCGGCTCAGCCGCACTTGCACTTCCACCAACGCCTGTCTAGTAGCACTACACGAGCACGCGGACCCAACACTTGCGATGCTTACCTAATCACAGTCAATGATGGAAAGAAACCGTGCGCGAAAGCTGGATTGAAAAGGGACACGACGAGAGAACGATTCGTCTTCGTTGGATGCGCACGAAGTTTGACAGCTAAATTTCCCCGAATCAGCTGTCAACTGCAGGGCTGGTTTGAAGGGATTTTTTTTTCATCGCCAACAGAGTTGCCAGACCAACATGCCAAAAAAGTTCTACTTCAGGCCAAACATTTCAATAGGTCCTATCTGCATAGAGCTTGGTGACGTTTATTCACCTTTCTCTTTCAAACATGCAGGCGGAATAGGATTTGTTGTCATCAGGAAAGGTTTCCCGATGAAAACAAGCTCTATTTGAGAGGCTCTCTTTGTTCACTTTCTCTTTCATTTCTTGCAATGTAATGATACACTTTTCAACTACTTTTGCAGTACAAATCAAAAGACGATTGTTTTGACCTAGCTAGGTGGTGCGAATAGAAACGGTTTTATTTTTCAAGCTAGCTAACACACTCCTACACACTCCCGGCATACAGCTTGTGAACACGCACGGGCGTCAGGGATGGGAACGCTCACTTGCAAAGAGTTACATTCACTTGCTATTTTCTCAGCTCAGAAGCGCCCTATCAAGAAACAATGTATGGACGACTTTTGCCTTTTGGTTTTGTCTAAAAGTTTGCCGAATTGAGTATGGATCGTACATGCATACCAAAGTCGTGACAGAGCTGTGAAAGAGACTCTCCACGAGGTAAGTGTAATTTACATTCACCTTGTGGAGGTTGCCTTCGCAACTCCCTCACGCCTTCGGTATGCGTGTGCGACCCATACTCCATTCGGCAAACTTTTAGACAAAACCAAAAGGCAAAAGTCGTCCATACATCATTTATTGATAGGATGCTTCTGAACTGCAAAAATAGCAAGTGAATGTAACTCTTTGCAAGTGAGTGTTCCCATCCTTGACGGGCGTTCAATTTTCTTGCAACCACCTCTCTCAGCGCGGTTGTCAAACACGCCGTCGCGACGCTGTTCGGAAATGGTAAACATGATCAATCCACCATCATTCCGATTTTTCTCTCGTGTTCAAAGTTTATTATTTTGCATTCGCGATGGAAATTTTGATGGATAATTGTGACAAAATTAGCTAAAATAGGCTCAAAACAATGTTTATCCTTCTCCTCGCTTTCCAACGGCTTGGCTGCGGCAAATGAGGATAACGTGACAACAGTTTTGATTATATCCGCAGCACCTAGATAACAATACTCTTCAATCAATCACACTGGTTCAACAAGGTTTAACATAACCTCCATCTTCAATGTTTGGCTCCCGCTGAGAGAGCATATTGAGTCAGTCCGCGACACTCAGGTTTTGACCATCGTTCTATGCAAGGAGACAAACATAATTCAAATAAACAGCCGAGATATTAACGAAAGAGAGAGAAACCAAAGAGAGCCTCTCTTCTGCAGATAGAACCTTTAGACATGTTTGGCCTGACTTATGAAAATTTGAAGAGCAAAAGGTGAAAGAACTCGAAAGTGTCGTGAACTTTCTAAAAAACCATAAACATACAAGTACATATCATTCGTGCAGTTGAAAATCGGATTTTTTGACACGCGAAAATCGATTTTTCTCCTAAAGCGTTTGTCGGACGAACGTCGGGTACAGTGCGCTGGATAGAGGACCATAGGTCCGCTGTTCAGCGCATTACGTCCGCCGGAAGGTTTGACGTATGGATTTTTGAGAAAATTCGATTGTCGGGTGTGGGGAAACTTCGGATTTCAACCGCGACGACAATAACGAACATAATCGACAACATGGAAAAGAAACATCGACAAAGAAAAGTCCACGACTGCTGAAGCAAACACAGGCAAGATGAACCAACCCATGGTCTTAGCCTGACAAAAGAAAAAAAAAGTTCTGCCTCCCGCCACCCTATGGAAAAACGGCAGCAGCAATGCTGCTGATAAAACAAAACAAAAATCCGTTCGTTGGATCACTAATCGGTAATAAATCTGTAACTTTTTCCACAAGCATCCAATCGTTTTGCGGTCTTCGAAGGAAAGTTTCATAAATTATTTTTTTTCTACAAGAAACATTGAACGATCTGAATTAAGAAGACAAAGAGCAACCTCTGGGATTTTTTTTTGTTGGACCATAGACTAATTTCAAGACCTCGATGTACCATAGAAAACGATCAAATTTTCGGTGACCAGTCCGGTACCCAATAAATATTCATAACCGTGTATTTTTTTCCGTGTAAATTGCCTTTTGTGTAAATTTTATTTAGCGTGTTACACTGATCTGACAGCTCTGACAGTAAGGGAGTAAACATAAATTACGTAAAGTGAGTACCGAGGATTGTTCACAATCTGCGAACTTGACTGCGGAAAAAATTGCGACCATGACGCCGCTGGTGTAACCGTGTAACTATGGTGTAACTTTTCCCATAGTAAAACCTAAACGGAGCAATCAAACTACCTAATTTTTGGGTCGATTTTACTCAAAGCTGAGAATATCGAATAAACTAGTTACCCAAAATTAGGTTGTTTTCCCTCTTTCCCTCACCGATGTTGTCAAAAACAAACAGAGATGCATCTACCCAACGGGGGTCCTTGAGCCCAATAAGCCAATTTTGGGTAAATGCAGGTTTACTCAAATTTGGGTTGAATGAGGGGGGGTCTTGGGTTGAATTTACCTACTTTTAAGTAAATGTTTTTGCTGGAGGTGAAGGCAATTTACCTAGTGTGAGTTTAATCGATTTACTCAAATTTGGTTTATTGGGCCGAACTATGGGATTGCGTCAAAAGAACTCAATTTTGGGTAGTTTGGTGGCTCCGTGTATGCAAACTTTGAACCGCTTGCGCTAAATAAGGTCTTAAAATTAAAGACGAAATCTCGCTTATATTGAATAATATGATCAAGCATGGTATTCTAATCGGAATTGTACTTTACTCGAACTTGAAAAACAAAGGAATAATGAGTGTTCGGAATTGTCAGAGAAATTACTATTTTTTTGTAGCAGTCCTTTTTACGATCAGCTCAAACTATAAATATATTTCAAATTAGTACTTCAAACAAATAAATCTTCACGAACTTACAAGAAATAGTCTTCCTTCCTCTGCGATCTTTTCAATCCATTCCCTGTGGTACTTATAGCGAATCGTTCCAGCGCTAATCCTACATTTCAGGATACAAATTCATGAAATAGTATACGATTACTAATGCGACCGTTCTACTTACGATCGGATTCGACCTGATCAGCTTCGGAATTGTCAGAGAAATTACTATTTTTTTGTAGCAGTCCTTTTTACGATCAGCTCAAACTATAAATATATTTCAAATTAGTACTTCAAACAAATAAATCTTCACGAACTTACAAGAAATAGTCTTCCTTCCTCTGCGATCTTTTCAATCCATTCCCTGTGGTACTTATAGCGAATCGTTCCAGCGCTAATCCTACATTTCAGGATACAAATTCATGAAATAGTATACGATTACTAATGCGACCGTTCTACTTACGATCGGATTCGACCTGATCAGCTTTCGGATTTATCGCTATGTGTCGTTTTACCACCGTGTACTCCGCGGACGTATAACTTAATAATTATTTCTGGCGTTCCACAACCTGCCAACACCTGCATTCGATTACTATTCTACGCTATACAATCACAATCTAAATAAGAAAGTTTAAGCACTAATTCCACTTCTCCGAATGCAAATTTGTTTTGTTTTGATTTCGCTCTTTTTCCCTTCATTTGCATACACCTATCAATAACCTTCTACCGCAGTTGACCGGTCACGCATAACATTTGGCTTGTTTGTCTTTCTCGGTTTGAATCGACGGTTGGTGGAGCTCGACGCCGTAACAATCCCCAGCCCGTAACTCCGGTAGCCGGTCATCGGTTATTCCGGAATTACCTTCAGTTACTTCCCAGGTCACATATTTGGCCACAACTTGCCATAACGAATCCGCTGGTCTGGCTGTGCTGTCTGCCGCAATGATTCTCCGCACTTCTGCTCCCCGTCGACCGTTTGTCCATGCCCCTCCGCTTCGCTTCTGCTTTTTTTTTTTACATCTAGCTTCCTATTTGTACTTCTCAATCGCAACTGGTTCACCACAACTCCTGCCGTTTCGTCAACTCCGAGTATAATGCCGCTTTGTTCATACAAACACCACCTTCCAAACGTACCTGGATCCTTCTCTTTGATCGATTTACCTTTTTGTACCTTGACATGACTAAAAGTGTCCTCGGATTTGTGCTGACGAGATCTGTTGTCTTTATGGGATTGAAACTCCTTCACCAGGTCGTAGCTTTGTCCGCTGAAAACCTCACTGTGATAGCCGACAACATGTGTATTGGATGATTTTACATCACGGCTAGAACCATATATTGTCCACCCCAATGCTGACTCGACCGCTATCGGTTCTCCCGGGCTACCCAATCTCGCATCAATCGGCGCCATCGTGTGTAGATTATTCAATCCGATTAGAATTCTCGGACGACTACTCCTGTACGACACTACCGGTAGGTCCCGGAGGTGTTCGTACCGCTGTGCCATCTCCTGAGCATCTAGTGACTGCTGTGGCAGTGCTAACTCAGCTACGGTACATACTTCATTCATTAGTAGCTGCTGTTCACCTCCGATTGCTGAAATCTTCAGGCTGATTCGCCTCGAATCCTTCTCAACGCGCGCTACGTCTCCGGTCCAATTTATTTCTAAATTCTGCCGGATGCCATCCGCACCTAACTGGTCTGCCAGCTCGTTCTCAACCATCGTGATGGAAGATCCTTCGTCCAGAAGAGCCATGGTTGTTACGGACTTATCCCGGAAGGTCAATGTTACCGGAAGCATTCGGAATAGGATGTTACTTTTCTGTCGGTTTTGGGCATTCATAGCAACTTTTCCCAATCTCGGATGCAGCAACGGGTTGTGCATCTCCGTGCACCCGTCAATAGTACATCGCATCCTGAATTCGCACGCTGTATTGCTATGGTGGTTCAAGCAAACATTGCAGAGTTTCCATTTCAGTACAAACTTCATACGATCCTCGGGAGTCATGTTCCGGAAGTTTCGACATAATCCTAGTTCATGATTTGATCGCTTACAGACTTTACACACCTTTTGACTGGATACCATCGCTGCCGGCTGATTTACAATCGTTGCACTATGATTGAAGACCGCTGATCTATCCTTTTCCCATCTATTCCCGAAGCCAGAGCCTCCTTGTTCTTCTTGATGTACTTCTTGGAAATCGACGGACACGTTTGCTTCGCAGGCTTCAGCAACGATTTCCGACAAGAAGTTTGTGAAGGTTCGTAGCGTTGTCGCCTTCCTCCTCTTCTTGTACCGTACCCATCCACGTTTGTCGCTATCAGGAAGTTTTTCCACTAGTTCCTGCACCAACAACGGGTTAACCAGATGTTGTTTCAACCCGGCAGCTTCCAAATGTTCGCAAAGCTGCTCCACTGCTGTTCCAAATGGAATAAACGTCGCCAGTTTATCAGCCCTCGGTGGTTCCAGCCTGTGCACCTTTTCCAAGTGACACCGTAGCAGTTGCTCCGGTCGACCGTACAGCTGTCTCAGCTTGCCAATTACCTTCGGAACGGATTTCGGAAACAACAACTGCCCTCGGACACTTTCCAGTGCTGGCCCTTTTAGGCTTTCCTGTAGCCGCACCAGGTTCTCGACTTCGGTGAAACCACATGCCTCGTTGGATGCTTCGTAGGAACCAATAAACAACGGCCACTCTTCCGGTTTTCCGGTGAACACGGGTAGATTCTTTGTTACTCCGTTTCTCGCTGCCATCTGCAGCTTCGTTGGCACGCTGCACCGGTTCCCCAGCCCGTTTTTGACCACTTTCTTCACTTTCCGCTTCAGATCACCATTTTTCATCCGTTCCTCATCATCTTCTTCGGTTTCCAATTCCTCTCCACTCTCTTCTTCTGAGTCGGAATCTTCCCCTTCTTCCTCCAAATCTTCTTCACTATCTTCTGATTCTTCTTCACGCCGCGATATCTTTTTATTTTCTTTCTTCTTATCCGTCTGCCTCGGTACTATTCCTTCTGGATTTCTGGGAGGAGTTCTCAATACATTCTCCTTCTTTTTGCTCCTGTCTCCTGTCATCTTCTGCTGTCTCATTTCCTTCTGCACATTACACATTTTCGCTTCGAAAGAGTCACGCATTCTCTTGAACTCCTGCAAATGGTACCTCTCGTCCGTCAGGGCCTTTTCCATGAGGATTTTTTCATCTTCCCGCTCCTTCGCCCAAATCGCGTTTTTCAGCCTCATCTTCTTCTCCTTCAACTCTCGCTCCATATCCATCCGCTTCTCGAGAATGATCATTTCAATCTCCATTTCCCTTTCTCTAGCTTGTTGTTCCACTTCCAATTCTTTCAGACGATTTTCTAAATTGGAACTGGCATTGTTACCTGATTTCGCTGACCTAATACTAGACCTATCGGACTCATCACCTAACGCTTTATTTTTCTTACTATTCTTCTTCTTCTCCTTCTCAATCTTTCTCATGTACTCACTGTACTGCTGCTGACACTCAGTTGCCGGACAGAACCACTTGACTTCCTTTGTTGCCTCCTCCGCAGCGCCAACACACCGCGTATGGAACCAGCGGTCACAGTTGTCACACCCAATCATCTGCTCGTCCTCTTCCGAAGTCGTCCCGCAAGCGCCGCAGGCGGTCATCGTCAGCTCTTCTACATCCAACATCGCTTTCGAAGTTATGTCCGTTATTTCTTTTTGAGTTTGTTCGGAATTGTCAGAGAAATTACTATTTTTTTGTAGCAGTCCTTTTTACGATCAGCTCAAACTATAAATATATTTCAAATTAGTACTTCAAACAAATAAATCTTCACGAACTTACAAGAAATAGTCTTCCTTCCTCTGCGATCTTTTCAATCCATTCCCTGTGGTACTTATAGCGAATCGTTCCAGCGCTAATCCTACATTTCAGGATACAAATTCATGAAATAGTATACGATTACTAATGCGACCGTTCTACTTACGATCGGATTCGACCTGATCAGCTTTCGGATTTATCGCTATGTGTCGTTTTACCACCGTGTACTCCGCGGACGTATAACTTAATAATTATTTCTGGCGTTCCACAACCTGCCAACACCTGCATTCGATTACTATTCTACGCTATACAATCACAATCTAAATAAGAAAGTTTAAGCACTAATTCCACTTCTCCGAATGCAAATTTGTTTTGTTTTGATTTCGCTCTTTTTCCCTTCATTTGCATACACCTATCAATAACCTTCTACCGCAGTTGACCGGTCACGCATAACATTTGGCTTGTTTGTCTTTCTCGGTTTGAATCGACGGTTGGTGGAGCTCGACGCCGTAACAATGAGAAAATTCGAAATAAGTAAAATGGTAAATAGTTCTACTTTGACATTTGAGGTCAACCTTGTGTGACTGAGCTCGACATTTTTCACACTGGGATTTCAAAAATGTTCCTATCTGACATACACGGTGAAAAAAAAATCACTCGAAGTATGTGTTATAAGCCAGGGACGAGACAAAAGGCCAAAAAAATAAAAATTATATATTTTCAACTATGGTTAATAAAAACGTCAAATAATGAGTAAATATGTACTCTTGAACCATATACAGTAGACGTTCGCTCGGTGCAAACGCTTTAACTGCAATGCTTTTTAACTGCAAGTCCGCTAAGTGCAACAATTTTGCAGTTATCGCACCGCTATCTGTCAACATGAAATGTCAACAGCCATGCGATGTTTTTTGTATGCACTTTTGCTGCAACGCGATGTTTTCCGAATGCAGTTTGCTGCATATTTCAGCAACTGACATTTCTTTGACGTCTGTCAGTTGTCGCAGTTATCGAATTTTATTCGGTAAGTGAAACGTAAACATGTTGCAGTTATCGAACGTCTACTGTATTGTGGTTTAAAACAAGAATCCCGATAGGACTTTAGGAGCCTATTATAGTTTCACCGATTGCGCTGAAATTTTGTACAGTTCATATGGGACCTAAATGGGATCTAAAAGGTCGACTAGAGCGAGGATTTATTGTTTTCCATTACAAGCGTGTCCCATACTAATACACATATGGGGAGATCTACTTCTGGCGAAAATGGGTGTTTTTTACCCATCAATGGGGTTTCACCACCAGCCATGTGTAATGTGACCTTAAAACATCGCAAAATTGTTTTGATCGAGAAATGCATTCCACACCGGGTGAGCGAATGTCATTTTTGGGACATTTTAGGTAAAAAGATGCCAACACTTTCTCTTGGTAGCTGAATGCAGTCCACCATCATTCAAACGCAGTTCTGACTTCTGAGTTTGTTGTATTTCCATTGCAAGGAAATAAAAATAAAAATACGGCTTCGTTTCTCATTCGCGGCAGTAGCATTCGTTTGCTAAAGTTTAGTAATTACAGATTGATCAGCACCGAACCGAGTGGACGAGCGTTAAAATAAAAACGAGTGATTTTGGTATACATACTAATGCAGTCAACAATAACAAACCGAAATTGACGGCTGCAAATGGCAAAGATGATAAGCAGCACCCCAGCGAAATAGTGTCCCGTAATAATTTTGGTTGCGTAGGCAGATTTTCAGCAGCGAGTCGGTGTTACTACATATTGGAATCCCACGACTGAAGATGAATCTTATGGATAACAACCCGTTCGGGAATGGACTGCTCTATGCGGGCTTCAATCAAGATCAAGGTGAGTACATGGATGTTATTTGGTCATTTGCCTTTGATGATGCATAAGAAAATGGGGACATAGGGAGGATGGCGTCATGATTGGTCGTTCCCCGGAATAATGTTCAATTTTGATCGAACATCTACAGACGGCTATGTCATTGCGTTTTACGACATTATCACAAACTGGTGAAGGATGGTTATCAACTTCGTCGTATTTATATGATGCAAGTTTGTTTTTTTTTTAATAATTCAAAGTTTTTTTTTTATCTTGGGATGATACATGTTTGAAAATATGTATGCCAACCTGGGTACATATTTTTGATGTATACATGTGTAGTTTTGCTTAAGATTATCTACCTAGTGATTTCCTGAAAGCTACCAATGATACCTGGAGGAAGCTGTTCCAATAGTTGCTAAGTTAATGAAAAAAAAAAAATCTTGGCGTCATTGTCTGAGGTTTTTGAAAAGAAACACAAACAGGTTTATTGGTGGTATTTCTAAAACGTTATTTCCTTCAGATTTACACAAATATTTCAGAGAAAATGGATTATATGTCGCTGTTTGTAGAGCTTTTTTTTGGTGTTGGGGAAATAAGCTGAACTTTTGTGACATGTCCCGTTTTGATATTCGCATCTAGCTAACTAATTAGGTACCATGTGTCAATAGTAATCTCTGTTTCTACCACGACTTGTCGTCTCCCAGGAAGGTGCAATAGAATTTATAAACTTTCAAGGCCTTCCCAGGTTCTGCAGACTAGATCTCACTGGCCACTATTTAGAAATCTTTGCCTGCGCGTGTAAAGACCACACCTGCATAAAACGACACATATCACGTTGAATTTGGTCAATATTTTTCAAGTGATACCTGCTCGGGCAATGCCCAATAGCGCGGGACACAAAAACACATTTCACTCCTGTACACTTTTTGAGTTTCATTGTGGCCCCATATCAATTGTGCAAAATTTCAGCTCGATCGGAGAAACCATATTTTAATGCCAGCCGTTTTAATTTTTCATACGATTTACTATGGGGAAAATCACTTTTTCAAAGAAAAATCTCCACAGGTTACCCCTTAACCCCTACATATGATTTCTGTTGGAAATTTCATGAGGAACCAACCTTCCGAAGACCGCAGGCGATCTAACGCTGTTAGTACACAGGGTCAAGTATTTGTCCAAAAAGAAAACAATGCACAAACATCTTTTGACTCGATTGAATTTTCATTAGTGTCAAACTGACGTTCTTTCCTTGTCAAATATTTGACCCTGTGTACTTCAGGACTAAGGCATATGGCATGAGACTTTTGGGAGGTCAGATTCCTCGTGAAGTTTTCTATAGAAATCACTCATAGACTTATTTTAAGGGAACAAGGGGTGACCCCAAGCGATTTTTCTTTGAAGAAGTAAATTTTCCCTATAGTAAATGAATGAAAAACTAAAAATGGCGGGCTAAAATATAGTTTTCTCGATCGATCTGAAATTTTGCACAGTTGATATGGGACCAAAATGAAACTTAAAAGTATACAGGAGCTAGAATTTTTGCATGTTTTATATTTTCCCATATAAACCGTGTCCCAGGCAAATGTCCAATTAGGTACTAGTCCAGTGTATGTACATAGAACTCTGGGTGGCCACCAAACTATAAATTCGAACCACTTTTAGCAAGCTCGTCTGCCATTTCATTCCCTTCAATGCCACAGTGACCTAGAACCCAGTATAAGTTTACTGAGGTCCCTTGACACAGTCCCCGCATTGAAAGGATGCACTCCCAGACAAGCTTTGAAGTGCATTTGTAAGCGTGAGACAATTTGTGCAGAGGAAAGCATTCTTGAATTATTATTATGCTTGTGTTCATTCGCACCTACAGTACCTGATCATTGTTTGGGGTCATGCTAGCCAATCTAACTTGCCATCTCTTGCCTTTTTCTATGTAAACGTCAAGCGACAAGACAAGCAGCGCTCTCTTAGCGTATCAAGGTGGAAGCTCTCTGTAACAGTGTTCGTGATTTCTCATAAGAGAAGGTGGTGTGCGTATGTTTTGGTATCCGCATACAATCAGTAACGCACACTGCCGCATGAAGGTTGTACTTTCATCCGCGTATAGCGCTGCGGTAGGGTTCCCCAAGGTTCACCCGAGTGGGTATTCTTGTTATTCTTATTCTTTGCTACTGGACAACTGTACGCTAACTCATCACACAGTATATTAACGCTGATACGTGGACTTTGCAGGCTGCAAACATGTTTTTTCGTTTTTGATATGCTGAAAAATTCAAAAGCACATTGTAACCTTGTTTTTCCAACTGGTAATCATATGTATAATACTCGTCATGCAAATAACTTATTGCGTTCCAGAGCATCTACTTGTTTGGGACATATGCGAATCACGTCTTATGGTCCGTCGGTCTATAATGTTTTATCCAACTATCTTAAAGCATTAAACAGTCGGTTGTCATTCAAAATCAGATTAAAAAAACACTTTAAATAAAAAACCAAAGAATTCTTGTAACTGCCAGATTGTTTTTTTTAATTTTTGTTTTCTTATGTTTAAGTTTCTCGTTTTTTTTACAAATATCAGATTTATATTCTTGTTTAATAAATAAATGCTGTTAAGATTATTATAAATTAAGTATCAACTAACTAACTATAGGCTATAAGGAATCCCTTTAAAAAAACATCGTTCCTGTGGGAAATCTCCAAGTCAAATGTAGTTGTTCCTCGTTCAAGCATAGTTTCAGATAGGATATTTCCTAAACTGTATTACATGTTATTGAAATTATTTTGTTATTGATAAAAAAAATAGTAAAATAGTAGAGATACGTCCACTACCAGGGGGCTCACTCAAACTTTTTGGTGTGGGGGTGAAGATGGTTGCATTAAAAAAAAATGTGCACAATGTTTTTAGTGCAGCATGCCTCTGGGAAAATACATATTTGCAAATAGGTTTTTTCTCTCATAGCAAATAGGTAATTGCGCATTGTAAAATAACAAGAAGCTCTGCTTGAAACACTGTAGGATAGTGTCCCATCACCACTGAAATCCTTGTTCAAACTTTCGAGCCATCTGTATAGAATTTGATTGAAACTTGACTTGCCAGCAATAAACGTTTTATTAAGGTAATTTTTTGTAAAGTTTCCCTTTATCAGTACAGAAAACCAGAACCATTCTCAGAAATTTGAGACAGCCGGTCCAAAAATATCTCTGGTTATTGGGATGCACATTTTTTTTTGTAGATTACTGGAAGACATATCGGAGATTTCTCAAGGTGTTTTGTTATGAATTGTTCAGAAATGCTACAAGAGCATTGTGCAGGATTTTTACTAACAAATATTTTCCGAATGTGGAGAATTACTCTTGCAAGGAATTTTGTATAAAATAATTGAGAAATATTGTAGAAATTCTTCTTCTTCTTCTTAATGGCTCGACGTTCTCAATGGAACTTGGCCTGCCTGTCTTCAATTTAGTGTTCTTTGAGCACTTCTACAGTTATTAATTGAAGGGCTTTCTTTGCCTGCATTGCATGAATTTATATATTGTGAGGCAAGTACAATGATACACTATGCCCAGGGAGTCGAGAAAATTTTCCCGACTGGAACGTGAATCGAACCCGCCGTCTCCGGATTGGCGATTCATAGCCTTAACCACTAAGGCTAACTGTAGAAATTATCCCAACTATTTCACACCTTTACTCTTGCAGGCTGTTTCGCTTGTGCCACGGACAATGGCTTCCGTGTATACAATACCGATCCGTTGAAAGAAAAAGAACGCCAATACTTTCCGGATGGCGGAATCGGTCATGTGGAGATGCTGTTTCGGTGCAACTATTTGGCCCTGGTGGGAGGCGGAATCCGTCCTTTGTATCCTCCCAACAAAGTTCTCGTTTGGGACGATCTCAAGAAGGCACCGGCCATTTCGCTGGATTTCAACGCACCGGTCAAAGGTGTCCGTCTGCGGCGGGACCGTATAGTGGTCATTTTGGAGGGAATCATCAAAGTGTACACTTTCACACAGACACCGAATCAGCTGCACGTGTTTGAAACTAGCCAGAATTCACAAGGACTGTGTGTGCTCTGCCCGAACAGCAATAAATCGTTGTTGGCATTTCCTGGCCGTAGAACTGGCCACGTGCAGATCGTTGACTTAGCTAATACGGAAAAGGCCCCACAAGAGATTATCGCCCATGAAACGGCCATCAGTTGCATTGCACTCAATCTGCAGGGGACAAGGCTCGCCACGGCCAGCGATCGTGGTACGTTGATTCGGATCTTCGACACGGCCAATGGGTCAAAGGTGGCAGAACTGCGACGTGGTTCTAATCAGGTAAATATAGGCATTAGAAGCATATATAATTGAAAACCCTAACTTCAAGAATTCCGTTCATACATAACAAAAGAATAACTGCAGTGCTTCAAAGAGACAATGTAAGGGGCTGTCCATTAATTACGTAAGGGAATTTTTGCGATTTTTCGACACCCCCTCCCCCTGTTTTTGTATGGAAAGCCAAATATTTTTGTATGACGCGTAAGATTTCTCAAACCCTCCCTCCCTCTACAAACCCTTACGTAATTAATGGACAGCCCCTAAAGTAGATTTTGGCGTTGAATAACGTCTTTCAGCAACTTTATTCGTTTGATCGAGTTTTTCATGGTATTGTACGGTACAATTTGTACCTATTTGAAGCTTCCGAGTTTGGTTCTAGCTCCAGTTGGTGGTTAGGTTACACAGGGCAGACTACGATTCATTTTTGCATTAATCGTTTCGCATTTTTTCTTTCGTTTAGGCTAAAATCTACTGCATTAATTTTAACCATCAATCTACGGCGATTGTAGTGTCGTCAGATCACGGCACAATCCACGTATTCAACTTGGACGAACCGAAGAGCAAAGAATCGTCCAGCTTGCTGACGAAATACTTCACCAGCCAATGGTCGTTTTGCAAATTTTCGATTCCACAGGGTCCACCGTGTATCTGCGCATTTGGCTCGGAGAACAACTCGGTGATAGGTATGTATGCTTTAAATTTTACTAGTTGTTAGAACTCCCTAGTAACTTCTACCTTTTATTGCAGTGATATGCGCAGATGGACACTACTATAAGTTCGTCTACAACAGCAAGGGCGAATGTAGTCGAGAAGTTTGCTCTCAATTTCTAGAAATGACTGACGATCACACATAAAAGCACTTTGGATTATTTAGATCATCATGGACAGTGATAGGCGTGGAATTCTGGTGTCTTAAGGACGAACAATGTGTTATTTTAACTTGAACGCTACTGACTCCGCTGCAAGGAGCGAGGAGCAAAAGCGGCTTTATTTTAGATTCTATATTATGTTCGATCAAGGCTTGTCTGGAAGCGGAGCGGAAATCGAATAGAACATCCTACTGGTATACACAGATAGTTTATATCGAGTATCATGCATTATTCATAACAGTACGATTAATCTTATCTAATATTACATATTGTATGTGAGCTAAAAAGTGCGGAAAGTCTATTTAACTACACAATTCAATAAATATTTTTGTTGGACAATTCTTGTTCTACCACATTTTTTATTTAGTTTTATAATCCGAATATCCATGTCCATACACATTTATTAGAGTGGGGCGGGGCAAGATGGGTCAGTGCCATTTTCGGGCGCATTGCTCATGTTTTGATTATGTTAATATTTTTGTTAGATGATCAGCATGAATATACAAAAGTTTGGGTCATTGATTGAAAAATTATTCACTCTCATTGGAAATAAAAAATAAAATGGTTTTTAGCCATTTTTCTTATGCGATACATTTCATATAATCTCCACATAAACGGCCGCGGGGCAAGATGGGTCACCTTCAATTTTGAACGTATTTTTAGAGCATTCTAAAGTTATTTATTTTTTATTACAAGACTATCTCATAAATGACTTTAATCAAGCGGAATGAACGCTCAAAACTATAACATAAAATTATGATAGTTTTTTAGTGAAAACATCGATTTTCAAGTCGCCTTAGCATCACTCAAGTCGTAAAGTTTTTTATACTCTAAATAAATTTATAAAATGTTTACTAGTAGCTCTCGTTTACTCAGTATGGATATGGAGCATGTATAAATGCGGAATAAATCTTATATTTTGACATTTTTCGTTGAGAAAATGTGAATTACTTAAAAGGTGACCCATCTTGCCCCGCACTTTTTTCACGGCGCAAAATCGATCACTTTTTAAAACTGCTTGTTTAACATCATAATTTTGTATTTAATGAACTTTTTATCGACTTTTAGCATAGCCAGCTAGTGTATTAAAGAGTAGCGGACGAATACAAACCAATACGATTTGTATTTACAAAGTTATGGATATTCATCCTTAGGTGGGGTCTGGTACGTTTGGCATAAGGCCGTTTGGCATAAAGACATTTGGCATAAGGACGTTTGGCATAAAGGACATTTGGCATAAGGGACGTTTGGCATAAAGGACGTTTGGCATAAAGAATATGTGAAACATATTTTCCCTCTGGAGAAAAAATTAAAGAACAGCCTTCAGTGGAAAGAAGGCAAACTTGTTAGTGGTGCATTATATTGGATCTCTTATTTTCGAAATAACCTTTTGCTTCCATGAATTAGATTTTTTTCCGGAGGGGGAATATTCCTTCTTTTGTATATATGCTGTTCTTTATCGATACAAGCAATTTGGATTCCGGTATTTATTCTTTCCAGCAAATCATCCTTGTCTGCATATTATAACCAGAAAAATTAATGCAATATAATGTATTATCCTTTTTATGCAATTCTGTATCATAATTTATATTTTATACAACTCATTGTGGTATCATAATGGCCAATTTTTCCGAACTGGTTCATTATGCAACTGAAATGAGTTGCATAATGAAAAATAGTTGAGAAATATAATGCAACTCAAATGGGTTGCATTATGAAAAAATCATTGCATAAAATTTTGTATGGAACTCGATGCAAAACTCGATTTTTTCAGCACTCGTAGTATTTATCCAACTCGGCAAGCCTCGTTGGATAAATGTACGAGTCGTGCTGAAAAAATCAACTTTTTGCAACTCATTAAGGGTAGTAGGGGCAATATGACCATACGGGGCAATATGAGCCACCTTGAATTTGGCCTTATTATCAAATTTTGTTCTGTTTAAAGCCTTAGGATCTTTCATAGGATGCTTCAATCATGTCTTACTGTAAAAACCGTACCAAAATTCGATTCTGAAATGCAAACATTAATGAAAATGTAATTTTTTTGCTACGAACGCAAAAATGTTTAAGATTCAAAACTCCAAAATAAGCTTTTAACAGATAACTCTCTACTGCACAGGTAAATATTCCATTGCAGTTGATACTCCTACTATTACTGAGCAGTTTGTGAACAAGTCTGCATTTTTTCGAAACTGAAATTAAAATAAAACAAGAATTTTCCGAATCTAGTCTCTACGGGGCAATATGGTCATACCTGCTCGGACCAACATGATCGGTTTTATTTTGTGACCTAACCTCCAAATTTTGCTGTCAAAACATGAACATTATCTGCAGAATCATGGTTCATTACTGGTGTGAGGTTACAAGCGGCGATCGGAACAAAAAAAGAAAATTTCTTAACCATTTAATGGTCACATAGCAGCCTGAACGCCGCCAAGACACAGGCGTCACCACAGATTGCATCCCAATCTGAAACGTTCAATGAAACCATATATTTGCAGTCTTCGCTTGGAACGACATCCTCTTTGACAACGGCCAAGGAAGGTTGTTTTAGGAATTGTCCATAAATGACGTAGCATTGGAGGGGGAGGGGGGAGTCCTTGATATTGCTACGAGCCATGAATTAAGTAATATGGGAAAACAAATTACGGGTGGGGAGATAGTATAGAAAATTGGCCAAAAATGCTACGTAATTTGTAAATGCTCCCTTACTGTGTCTCCTTTCGCCCGTTCATCCTCAGAGGGTGAGAGTTGGAACCAATGCCATCGTTGTCATTCTTGGATTAATGGCTGTGATAGAAACATGTGCCTATGTTGAATCAAATGTTGCGTTTAATAGAAAAATGCGATGAAATCTGCTTGTTTTTTATTATTTTGAAACGAAAACAATCGAATTTGTATAGAATACACTGAATTGTTGTTGAATAATCATATTTTTCTATTTCTCATTCTTTATGAAACATTGTCCAAAAAAACGAAAAAAAGTTTTAAATGGTGGCGCATATTGCCCCGCCTGGTGGCTCATATTGCCCCGTATAGTTGGGAAACACATGAAAATCAATGGTTTTCAAAAGTATTTCCCAACAATTTACAAAAAGTTTTTTTCATAATTTATCGGTGCAATATGAAGGGAAACACTCCTAAGCAAGGTTCAACTACATTTAAATAATTGTTTATTGAGTTTTTCTGTGCATTTCAGAACGATTTCTTAGGTGGCCCATATTGCCCCGATCACCCCTACATAAATAACTATTAAAAATACTTTTCGTTCTTTGACGATGAGTTTGTAGTTCATTTTTTACTGAAATCATTTCATGCCAAACAGCCTTTATGCCAAATGTCCATTATGCCAAACGTCCTTTATGCCAAATGTCCTTCATGCCAAGTTCCTTTATGCCAAACGTCCTTATGCCAAATGGCATTATGCCAAACGGCCGTATGCCAAACGTACCAGACCCCCTTAGGTGACCCATCTTGCCCCGCCCCACCCTATTTAGAGTTTACGTGACTGGAGTACTGGCAAGAGTTCCCGAAGAAATCCAAAATACAACCGCTTTAGTAATTTTAGTAAAAAAAACTCCTGGTGGATTCTAAGATGGAACTTTTGAAGGAATACTGAACTCAACACTTATTTGTTTGTTTTGCTAACGTGAGAACTAGTACACGACATTCCTCGAGACAGTGTCCGACTGGCTACGTCGAATTATTGTACGTTGTTCGTACTCGACCGAGATCAAGAGAAATCAGTTGATCGTAGTCTTTTTTCGGGCTTAGTGTGTGTAACAGACTATCGCCCCTGCTAGCAAATGTTTTCATGAGCGATTTTGAAACCGAAGCTCAAAAACACATACATCTTAAAAGTTTGGAAGCGCTATGCAGATGATGTTTTTGCCCTTGTCAAAGATCGCTATTTGTACCGAAACAGCACAGCACAGTACAGAACATCACGACCCTACAGCTTATAACAGAAGAAGTTATAAAAATTAGCTTCCCAAAAAGTCACAAATTTAATTTTTTGTGTTTATTGTAGAGGCTTTAAATTTCAAATTCATTCGCCTCTTACTCACAAATTTAATTAAATATACACTCCTAAAAAGATTCACCCACGCACCAAATGCACCATGTACAAAACGCTAATAAGACCAGTAATCCTCTAAGGGCACGAGACATGGACCATGCTCGAGGAGGACTTGCCAGCACTCGGAGTTTTCGAGCGACGCGTGCTAAGGACGATCTTCGGCGGTGTGCAGGAGAACGGTGTGTGGCGGAGAAGAATGAACCACGAGCTCGCTGCACTTTACGGCGAACCCAACATCCAGAAGGTGGCCAAAGCCGGAAGGATACTGTGGGCAGGGCATGTTGCAAGAATGCCGGACAACAACCCTGCAAAGCTGGTGTTTGCAACTGATCCGGTTGGCACAAGAAGGCGTGGAGCGCAGAGAGCACGATGGGCGGACCAGGTGGAGCGTGACTTGGCGAGCATCGGGCGCGACCGAGGATGGAGAGCGGCGGCCACGAGTCGTGTATTATGGAGAAATATTGTTGATTCAGTTTTATCTTGAATTTGATGTAATACTAAATAAATGAATGAATGACACTCCTACGATGAGGACTTCATATTGTACATAGGAGTGATAACACGTTACGCGATCTACTATGTAACTTGAAGGACAAAGTCCCACCGGAAGAACAATCTGTCATATACCAGGTACCTTGCAACGACAGCCCGGCGGTTTATATCGATCAAACACGCCGCAAGGTTAAGGTACGTTTGAAAGAACATAAAAACGCAGTGGAAACCAACAAACGTAACGAATCCGGAGTTGCAGCACAACGGTACTTCTACACATAGCATAAATTAGAAGAATGCGAATCTGATCAAGGCAGTTAGAAAGGCTTCGCATCTCAATGCCTGGGAATCTATGTTCATATCAAACGAAACGCAGCCATTGATGCACGATGATGATCCCCCCTATCACATCAGGTCTTTTTGGCCTGGTCAAAACGACTACGGAATTCCTTTGGAATCCTAAGAGCACCTGAAGGGGTGCAACCAACAAGTCATAAATCAACAAAGGTACATAAATATAAAGGGCATATGGATCAATGAATAACAGAATCAATTAAAATCTTAGATAAGTTATGTTTTAATAGTCATCATCTCAACTTACCATTCTCGCCACCGAAGGCGCAAAGTTATGTGTCCGTTCGACAAAGCATCCCGCTGGAACGATCTCGGCAATCTTCTGCAGCATATCCTTCGAAGTTCCACACCCATAGATGTTCAAATGTCGTAGATTGGGACATCGTTGGATCAACTTGGTAAGATGATCACTGGTTACCCAGGCGCAATTAATCAACCTGACGTTCACCAGCATGGGTGGCCAAATCGGTCGGGCTCCTCCATGGGTCACTTTGACAAACTCCAGTCGGGTGAGACCTGGGAAATGGTCGAATATTGGCCCGATGATATTGTTTTTTGCTCTGCACTCATGCAGTCGTAGCTCTTCCAGGTTGCACATCATTCGCGCCAAGCTAGAAACAAATGCATTCGATGGGAAACTAAACCGTTGGAATGAAAGGGACTTGAGATTCAGAAGCTGCCCTATGCCGCCTCTGAAATAATCTTCGTATGTTCCGTATTTTACTGGCCTTCTTCCAACCATGATTAGTCTTTCTAGGTTCTTAAGGATGCTTATGTTTCTCAAACAACCGGCATCCAATGAGTCCATGTGCAGTCCAAGTTGATGCAGCTCCAGGCAGTTTTCAAATATAGCATCAATGATTTCGGAATCGATTAGGACTTCTTCAAGTTGAAGAATTCGAATCCTTCGCAGCTTTCGAACAAAGTTGGCCATTGCGTTGAAATGCGGTAGACTGATTGGGCAGATTTTCAAGTCCAGGAGCTGAGGGAAACTGAGTTCTAGGAATGACTCGATTTGCAGCCCATGCGGATCGAATGATATTACTGATACTGTTTCAAGCTGCTCGGATAAACTAGAGAAGAGTTGCAATTGTTCATCTGTTTCACAGGTCATCGTCAGGTGCCTCAAGTTTGGTATTATTTCCGGTTTTGGCGGAGAGTGGAACGTAAGATACGATGGAGACACCTGCATTTCAAAAAATCTTGGGTTAAACATATCTGGATTCCTTTTGATGGTCAAACTAGTTAATGATGGGAATATTTTCTGCTCTTCATCTACATCAATCACCACCGATGAAGAACGTTTCGTTAGTAAATCGGCTGATAAGCCTCCCCAGTTCATAAGACGTCCTCGTATCTCAAATGACAGGGCCGTCAAAGATGGACGATTCTCAAGAACTTCTTGCAGTACGATGTGCAGCTTCTCTTGAAAACAATAGAAATAGAACACCATCTCTAGACTCAACAACCCGTGCATTGGATGGAGTAGCTGTACAACCGAATATAAACTTTGCTGTCTACAGCCTTGGAACACTATTCTCATGTGCTTGTACGGCCTGTTAGACGATTGTAGTACTGTCCCAGCACTGGCCAGACCATCCAAATTTCGAATGTCCAAAGAAAGGCACAATCGGTTCATGAACTTGGCCGTGAACGCCAACTGGTTCCACTGACGGCAAACGAGCGACGCGGTCAGCCGACTACGGAAATTTAGGTGATCGAAAATCATCAAGACAACCTGGAGTTTCGATAAGAACCCGGATTAGTACAACCGCTACAATTTATTGAAAAATATAAATAGAGTACTCACATCTGATGGTAAATCGGGTAGTTCACGTTGTTCTTCAGGGACTTCCATTTTAAAACATTCAAATTTTCAAATTTTTGGGGCGACTTGCAGGTAACATTCAAACAAATTCCTGTTAGGGCGAGATGGACCGTGACCGGTCTTAGCCGTCTGCAAGAGACACCGCAAAGAAAAAAAAAAATTCCTGTTAGTAAACAAAACGTCAGCATGCTTAATGCACCCGATGCACTTTCAAAGTGACGTCAATGCAAACGATGCAGCTGCGATGTTTTTTTTTCAGTTCCGGGCAGCACTGCAGGGTTGGACAAAACGCTTCGTTTTCGCTGATTCTAGTTGAGCGTGCAGAAAATTTCCCATCACGTCTTCAAGTTTTGCGTACATAAACAAACGAGCAAGAAAAAACGTCAAAAAACGAATCAGGATTAGGTAGTGGCCAAGCAAGCAACGAACGAAATTATTGCTGAAAACTTACGAATTAGTTCATAAACTAGCTTAATAGTTACAATGGAGGAAACGGACGTGCACATCGACGTAAGCGGCAACATGGAACCGCCGAAACAGGAGCCCAAATCTGGTTTTAACATGTCAGCGTAAGTTGAGAAGTAGACATCGTACGATGATCGAGATGATGACTCAAGAGTATCAATCCAATTGGAGGTCATCGCACCTATTGGATTCAAGCCTTTACTATATTGTTTTGAATTTCGTTTCAGGTTTACCAGTTTTGCCCGCATCCCGAATATGTGGGACCTGTTGAGGCTTACGCGACAGAACGTCCGGCCCTGGTCGGAGTTTTTGCAGACTTCAAACTTCAAAACGGTGGCCAATGTTCCACGGCTTACCAATCGAATCATCCGGAATCTGGGTTATTTTCAGAGCAATTATCTGTTCGTTTTTCTTGGGCTGATCGTCTATTGCTTGTGAGTATTATCTACTGCCTCGAGGAAGTACATGACGAGTGTTGGGTCGATAAACATACTCAATATACTTAACCCGTTACTTCATCTCCAGGTTGACATCCCCACTGATCCTGATCGTTTTGGGCGGCGTGTTCTATGCGTGCTACAAAATCAAACAGGCCAACGCTCCCGTGGCTTTCTTCTCCCGACAACTGAACACAAATCAACAGTGCATCGCGGTCAACGTTGCTTCGATCCCGTTGCTGTACCTGGCCGGAGCTGGTGCCGTGATGTTCTGGGTTCTGGGAGCTTCCTTCTTTGTGATATCGCTACATGCGGCCTTCTACAACATTGACGCCATCGTCACCGAGGATACGGAATCCTTCCTAACGGAAACGGTTTAAACTGTCGAGCATCGTCGAGGGAGTCAATTATAAATTCTAAATCTTTTCTACTGTAGCTTAGCGACATCTCCGAACACTAACGGGATTGTGAATCAATATTAAAATCTCTTAACAAAATACGTGAATGACGTAGTTGGTGTACTCATAGTAACCATATTTTTTGTGTTTTTGCATATCCTAATCAACTACACAAGCAAAGCAATACTTTGTGTTAAAATTTCCACTATCCGAAGAGTTATTATTTGACTTAATATTAGATGATCAATATACGATATTTATCACCTCTTTTGTTTGAAGCAAAAATTGTTTGATAATTAATAAAACGATAATCATCACAGTACATTGTTGCTTAGAATTCTAATTCATTCACTTGTTTGAGAAACTTATAAGCCTAGTCTATCCGACATAACATAGAAGAAATTAATCTTCACTGCTACGAAAAGAAAAGTTTATTTTAACCTTTTCCTTCCCACGACTTTGAACGACTAGACTATTTCTATATGCCATCGTACTCCTCGTGGTCAACAGATTCACTTTCGATCGGCTCGCGGGCTTCAGGAACTTTCAGGCTTATTCTGCGCGGCGTGTGAGATGAAACGGCCGGTTTCGACTCACGTGACGTGAGACGACTAATGCAAAACACCTCATTCGACTCGTTTCACCTCACACGCCGCGCACAGTATAGGAAGAACGACTTGCTAGTATACTCCCCGCCGTCGTCGCACCGGAGCCTCGATACCCTTGTACCGAAGAATGAAATGACAGCACCAGTGCAGAGTACTGTTCGAATTCTTGCAGCATCTCATCTTTCGATACGAGCAGATATACCGTCATGAAGTGGCCAGGGTCGCCAGGTCAATTTTTGAGAAATCTGGATGATTTAGGAAATGTTGCCTGAAAAAGTCTGAATCGTGTAAAAAAACCCTACAAATTCCGGGGAAAAACCTTACAAATTCCGGGAAAAACCTTACAAATTCCGAGAAAAACCTTACAAATCCCGAAAACAAATGTCTGGATCTTCCAGATTTTTGCAAAATGAGACCTCAAAAATCTGGATAAATCCAGATAAATCTGGAAGGTTGGCAACGCTGGAAGTGGCTACTATAATTGTCCATGTACGATACATTCCGCTTTCCGTTCCACGAGGCTGGAGTGAATAGCCCACACATGTCGGAGTTAATGCACGAACGGTCGAAATGGGAGTCGCTCCACAGTGCTATCGAACCGCTGTCTCGTTTGCTTAAGACCAGTTTTGGTTTCTCTCATAGATTCCTAACCGCTTTGCACCACACCACAGACAAACCACCGTTTTCAAAACCAAACTGAACTACAGTTTCCGTCACCAAGGGGCTGTCCATTAATTACGTAAGGGAATTTTTGCGATTTTTCGATACCTCGTCCCCCCCTTGTAAGATTTTTTGTATGAGAACCCGACCATTTTTGTATTTTTGTATAAGATTTCTTAAACCCCCACCCTGCCCCCATAAACCCTTACATAATAATTGGACAGCCCCAAGCCACTTTTTCTAAGAATCATTAATAATTGTAAGCTAATTTAATTTATTAATCTAATTTAACACAAACGCAAACGCGTTAACAAATTAATTTATTATCCTCACAATCAACCATGTGCGTCCTGTTCGAACGAGAAAATTTTTACACCTAATCCAAAATTCAGATTTGAACCCGCTTGCTGCGATCGCGGTTCGTTAATTGCCACGGCACCCCGTTCACGTGGCCGCGACGGTTGGGTCGACGTCGGGCGTTGGTAGTGCCCGAGCAAAAATGTTTGTGTCGCTTTTAATGTTCGCAACAAGTGTCAAACAGATGTTGTTTCTTGAGTTCTGTCCTTGTCAAATATTTGACCTTGTGTACTTGAGGCCTTTCCTACCAAATCGATCTGGCCTATCCCGAATCTTCGCTGCCGTCTCAATTATCCCTTGTACACAGATCGAAAAAAGAGTGTAAA